>NC_043966.1:5072674-5330174 GCF_902148855.1 Sphaeramia orbicularis
ACAGTGTGTGTGTTGGACCTCCTTAGACCAGGACAGTGTCTTTAAAACTTGAAAACCAACTCACTGAAGGTGGACTAAAGTCTGTGGACATGAGCAGAGGGCAGACCAGGGTTTATTATTATTTAAAGTAAATTATTTAAACAAATGTCAGGGTTTTAGGTCATTTACATCTTTTTTGTGTAAGAATAGTTTGTTGTCGTATTTTCATAATTTAATGTTTTTTATGGAGATTCTTTCAAACTTATAAACCAATGCAATATATAAAATAGGAATTTTAAACTTTAAAAAACAGATAAATGAACAGATGAACATAATAACACATAATTCAAATGTCAAAAGTACTGATGAAAATGGAAAAAGTGCATATTTATGAAAATAGACATAAACAAATAAATACATGAATAAAATAAAAATAAATAAATACAATAAAATCTATTAAAGGTATGGGGGGGGGGGGTGTTGGTGTATTTATGAACCCCCTTAAATAGTATTAGTGTAAAGAAGGTGTAAGAGGAAGTGGGACTGACTGTTTTTGGGGCTTCCTTGTCCCTCTCAGGTTTGAAGGTGTCCACCTCCCTTTCCACATGTTCTTCTCTAGACTCGATGAAAACCATGTCATTAACTTCAGATACTGAAATGGATTTAAATATATGGGAAAAACACAGATTTAATGTGGGGGTTTTTACACAAAAAACAATAGAAAACATTGGATTTCTTTTTACTTCTAGACTCTTATTCATTTCTTTTCTGGCTTTTGCGGCTGAAAGTGTTTGTTTGTTTGTTTGTTTGTTTGTTTGTTTGTTTGTTGTTTGTTTGTTTGTTTGTTTAGTAAAGCTGTCCAACCCGTGTCCCCACAGAGGACAAACATGCGTTGCTGGGTCTCAGGAGGTTCAATGTTCTGATGAAGACTTTCATCTGTTCTTCATCAGTTGAGTTTGATTCTGTTCAGCTTGTTTTGGATTGGTTCCATTTGTCTGGTGCTGGTTCTGATCCACTTCTTCACATGTTTCATACACTTTATTTTTTATAAATCAACTAAAATCAATCCTAAACTGAATCCAGTCTTTTGGAGACAGGTCCACTAAACCCTGAACCTGGACACAGTTGAAGAAACCAGATGAGTCCAACAATGATAAACATGATGGTTCTGTCTTTGACTCTGGTTCTTTGGACAGTTGGATGGTGGACAGTTGGACGGTGGACAGTTGGACGGTGGACAGTTGGATGTGGACAGTGGACAGTTGGACAGTGGACAGTTGGACGGTGGACAGTTGGATGGTGTACAGTGGACAGTTGAACAGGTGGACAGTTGGACAGTTGGATGGTGGACAGTTGGACAGTTGGATGGTGGACAGTTGGACGGTGGACAGTTGGACAGTGGACAGTTGGACAGTTGGATGGTGGACAGTTGGACAGTGGACAGTTGGACAGTGGACAGTTGGATGGTAGACAGTTGGACAGTGGACAGTTGGACAGTGGACAGTTGGACAGTGGACAGTTGGACAGTTGGATGGTGGACAGTTGGACGGTGGACAGTTGGACAGTGGACAGTTGGACAGTTGGACAGTGGACAGTTGGACAGTTGGATGGTGGACAGTTGGACAGTGGACAGTTGGACAGTGGACAGTTGGACAGTTGGATGGTGGACAGTTGGACGGTGGACAGTTGGACAGTGGACAGTTGGACAGTTGGACAGTGGACAGTTGGATGGTGGACATGAGTCCATTGGTCATATAGGACTCCTATTCCCCTCCTCAGTTCAAACGTTCTGACAGTTGACTGTTTCTCTCTTTCACTTCCTTTCCTTCATGTCTTCTCTAATGTTCGACAGTTCTTCTAACAGCGGTTCTGGATCTGTGTGTAAAAGGTTCTGATCCAACAGAACAGTTTAAAGTCACTAAGAACCATCTTTGACAGAACAGATCTGAGACTGTCTGAAATATTGATCTAATGTTAACTCAACTCTGACTTCTATTTGTGTCTTTTTAAGAATAATTCGACTAGGGATGCACCCATACCACTTTTTCCAGACTGAGTACAAGTACTTACATTTGAGTACTTGCTGATACCGAGTACCGATACTAGTACTTAATAATCCCATTCCAGTTGTTAGTTCCTTTGGTAAATGTGCTTTATTGTCGTTGTCATTAGTCTGACTGGAACAAAGTGCTGCTACTGACATTTAATGTGTCGGAATGAGCGTTTGTCAATTAATCCACCAGGGGGCGCCGCTCTGAATTAACCATACTGGACAAATACCACGAAGAAGAGGAAAGTTTAATGAGAAAAAGAAAGTCAGTAAAAACAAACATGGAGACGACAGAGGTAACACTACTGTGATACTAATGTTGCAGCGTTTTCTCTGGTAAGGTTTAAAAGTTTAGCTTCAGCAGGAAGAGAAAAGACAAATGAGTGATAAGTTTGGTTTTCACTTCCTCTGGCGGCGGTCCGCACCGCTCTGTACCTCCACAGTATTATCAGTGGGATGGAAACCGGCCCAGCCCTGGGTAGTTGTCCTAAATGTGTCAGTAGTTTTTCTCTAACTCCCACAGTGGCTCTTTGAACAGATCCTCTACCTCCACGGTTCCGCTGGTATTCTCCGTCTGGGTACTCATCCTCCAGCACCTGGAAAACGGATGGAATGTACGCAGAGGACGAACAGAACGCTGCGTCTGTATCTGTCTGTGTCTGGAACGGTACTGTCAGTCAGCGTTACTTTTATCACCGTCATTTCTTTGGTTCAGTCTCCACACTCTTCACTCACACACATTGTTCCTCCTCCTCGTACCTGCTGCACTGAACTGGGAATGTCACACGGCCGTAAGTGGTATTGGTGCAGTTGTATCGGATTACTTTTACGAGTATGAGTACGAGTACACACACTGAGTATCGGAGCCGATGCACGATACTGGTATCGGATCGGTGCATCCCTAAATTCAACATCTGGTTTCTTCAACTTTGACTCGACACTTGAATGTTAATGGTGATAATTATTGGCGCTGACTGAGAACCACAGATGTATGAGAACCTTCTAATCAAAGCCATGGGAACCCATTTCAAATGGGGGGGTGGGGGGGGGGGTGCAGCAAGGATCATGCCGACGGTGACACAAAATCAGTGAGCATTTTCAATGGATGAAAATACATTTTTTGACTATTAATGCGATATTACTTGTGTACGATAAACAAATAATAATTTCAAAAAACACAGGCTTCACAAAATATAAGACAAATGAGGGACTGAGCACTGACTCAGAGAAAAGACACATGTACAAAATACTGCAGCAACAACCAACAACTGTTCACACACAGCAGACAATAAAGAACACACACCTGTGGAGGTTCTACTGTCTGCACAAAGGAACATTTACAGAACAGACTAAAGAACACAGACTAATGAATAAAATTAAAGGAACAGAACAGACAGAGGTTTAACCTGATGAGCAGAACTGGACCTGATGGGGGACGGACATGAACAGGCTCCTCCCACTAAAAGGCCTTCACTGACTGACAACGGAAACACCTGTTAGTTTGTATTTGTGATGAAAACAGTGATCAGGTTAGACACTGACAGGTGATCAGGTGATCGGGTGATCGGGTGAACGGGTGAACAGGAGTGTGAGCGTTGCTGTCCGTGGTGCTGAAAGGGTTACTGTCACTCACATTTTACTACCTTCTAAACAGCAGTGTTTTCACACAGTTTACTATTTAAACGTCTGGGTTTTTTTTTTCATTCGGTCCAAACTGACCTACTGTCATTTATTTTCCTAAACTTTTCAGAGTCATTTCCTCCTTTCCATTCTTCATAAATCTCACTGTGGGTTTACTGTTGGAGCAAGTGCACAGACCTTCAGCTGATGTTCCAAAAGGTTTTTGTGATCCGAGGTAACTCTGATCAAAGTTCTCACCCTCTCCTGTCTGTTCAGCTGTTCCACAGTGTCTGCGTGGACATGCATGAGGGTGAGGTGTGTCCATCTCTTCTGGGTCACATTGCTCCTCAACCAGCTTTTAAGGTGGTGTCCAAGTTATGACCACGTAAACTAGGAAATCTAAACTCTACAGTAGAAAACCTGGGTCTAAATTAAACTGACATTAGAACACTAACCAACAAACAATATTAGATCAGAGCTCTGGATTTAATTGGATTTATAAAATAAATACATTAAAAAAATCGGACCAATGGCCCTGTAGCTTACCGGCCAAATTCAAAGCTTTGGGAAATGTATCCAGATGCCATTTATTCTCACCCAATTCTATGTATTTATTCTATTACAGAAATAGCCCATGTTTTGGTCATATTCCAATCAGATCTGTCAAAAATTCAAATTCCAGCTTGATATCATTGATACTGATTTATTGGATCAATCCACTTCCTATTTGTTATAATGGGAAAAATTTTCAAAGTTACACCAAATCCAGAATCAGATCTGGATGGAAATAATTTCAGTCCCTTGTGTTGACATCATCATACAGAAGCTGTATACCAAGTTTGAAGTCAATCAGAACTGGAGTTTCGGAGAAGAAGACGATTGAAATTTTCCCCATAAGAGCCCATGTTAAATTTTCCGTCAGTTCCAGATCCAGAAGAAGATCCTGATCAGCATGTGGACATTATGTTTGGGTCATCTCCCCATCAGGGCTGGACTGGAGACATTTACGCTGGAGATCATTTATATTTACTGAGTTATTGCATCCATCCACTTCCTATTTCTTATAATGGGAAAATTTTTCAAAGTCGCACCAAATCCAGAATCAGATCCGGATCCAAATAATTTCACTAACTTTTGTTGACATCATCATAAAGAAGCTGTATACCAAGTTTGAAGTCAATCGGAATTGTAGTTTCAGAGAAAAAGATGATTAAAATGTTTGTAACTGACGACAGACGCTGCATGACGACAGTAGCTACAGCCTGTCGGCCGGTAAGATAAACACTTGGATTTGTCATTATTTACAGGTTATTAAGTCATTATTTTACTGGTCTGGAACTGCTTGAGATCAAATTGGGCTGAATATGGCCCCTGAACCAAAATGAGTTTGACAGCCCTGGTCTAAAACATGATCAGGGCTGAATTTACCCTGAAAACCTGTGTTTGAACTGAGACTGTGACTAAATGAACCTGCAGGTGTCGGTCCCCTTTAAACTGTTGGACCTGCTTTTACAGACTCGTTGGTGACTTTGAAAAAACAGAGGGTTTAGAGAAGGACTGGACTTCTCTGGGACCAGTCCTCCTCCTTTTCCTCCTCCTCTGCTCAGGGTGTTTGATGATTATAACCTCCGCCAAGGAACGGTGGAGGTAATGTTTTCATCTGGGTGTGTCTGTTTGTTTGTTTGTTTGTTTGTTTGTTTGTTTGTTTGTTTGTTTGTTTGTCTGTCTGTCTATAACTCAAAAAGTCATTGACGGATTTTGATGAAATTTTCAGGAAATGTTGACAGTAGCACAAGGAACACACACTGACACATTCTTAAAGACAGACCAAGAAACAAAAAAAACAGAAACAGTTTCAGACCTAAACCTGTCCTTCCACACGTGGACCATGTCCACATGTCCATCATGGTCCAGTATGGTCTCTGTTTGTTTCACTCCAGTGCTTCTTCCATCTGAGTAACGGTTTCCTCCCTTCTCCTCATACCTCTGCTCCTCCTCTCATACCGTACGTCAGTGTTTCCAGTCTCAGCTGATCATTTCCTTTATCCATATGTTTATTGATGGTTCATCCAAACTGTGGTCCACCTCCTGGTCTACAGGGGTCCAGAGTCAGTCAGTGTAGATTTACTTGAACAAACCACAGAGTCTTTGGGGTCGGTCTTCGGTCCAAAAGGTTCTGTTTGGTTCTGAACTCAACAGTTGTCCAGTGTCTCTGTACTTTAGGACGTCCTCAAACACACTGGAAGACACTACCTGGTCCGTCCACACTTTTAATACAAGTGTCCCATAGAAGATGGGCAACAACACAAAAGCAACTCAGTCAGTTTTTTTTAAATTTCCAATAACGATAGTCTGACAATATCCAGTCAAATGTGATATTTTGTCTTTATAGAACCTGTTGTAAACCTGTTCTCACTAACAGGACATCTGTGGATAAACACTGTTTCAGAACAACAGCTCCTGTCGATGTTTAAAGTGTTTCATACATGTTCAAACCACTGCCCAACTATAGTCTACAGCCATGTTTAACAGTGACCCACCTCAGGTGAATCTGACACATCAGCTTTGGTCAACAGTATCTAAACTTAGGTACAAAAATACATACAGACATTGTAAACATATCATTAAATGAAGATGGCGTCCAACTGTAGACCTAATTAAATATACTTGGTCGTACGGTACAAGTTTCACTGAAGGACTCACTGAGTGTGTTGTGCAGATTTACTCATCTTTTTTTATTCTTTTTTTAGTCTTTCTTCAGTCGTGCTTGTGGAGTTTGACCTACTCCTCATACTCTACAAACTCTTTCGTCAGTGGTGGAACATATTTGTCGTTAAACTGGAACAGATTCATCGTTGAACTGGAACAGACATGTTGTTTAACTCCTCTTAATGACGACCGTTTTTCGTCATATCTTACATATAACGTTATTTTGACCGACGTCAGTCTTGTCAAACCGAACCATTTCCAGTCCAGTATGTGGACCACGTCTCACTATTCAATCATCCACTGAGACGGGACACTCCTTCATACTTCCTCTGTTGTGTTTTGGGTTCCACTGAGTCCTGTCTGCTGATTGGCTTCTGAGGGACGCATTTGGACTTTCATGCACCTGTCCTTTACGTCTCCGTCTGTTTTCTTTTCCAGACAGTATGAAGACTCCATAATGTACAACTGCACATCATCAAATCCATATTTCCGATACTATGGTAGGTGATAGAAGGTCCACCTCCAGTGTGTGGTTCTTAGGAGACCAGCTGTCCACCTCTACAGGTGTTGTGTCATGTAGGTCCGTTCATGTCAAGTAGGTCCGTTTGTGTCGTGTAGGTCCGTTTGTGTCGTGTAGGTCCGCTTGTGTCATGCAGGTCCGTTCGTGTCGTGTAGGTCCGTTTGTGTCGCATAGGTCTGTTCATGTCGTGTAGGTCCGTTTGTGTCGCGTAGGTCTGTTCGTGTCGTGTAGGTCTGTTCATGTCGTGTAGGTTTGTTTGTGTCGTGTACGTCTTTTTGTGTCATGTAAGTCCGTTTGTGTCGTGTACGTCCGTTCGTGTCGCGTAGGTCTGTTCGTGTCGTGTAGGTCCGTTGTGTGGTGTTGGTCCGTTCGTGTCGCGTAGGTCCATTTGCGTCGTATACGTCTGTTTGTGTCATGTAGGTCTGTTCCTGTCGTATACGTCTGTTCGTGTCGCGTAGGTCCATTCGTGTCGTGTAGGTCTGTTCGTGTCACGTAGGTCTGTTCATGTTGCATAGGTCCATTTGCGTCGTATACGTCCGTTTGTGTCATGTAGGTCTGTTCCTGTCGTATACGTCCGTTCGTGTCGCGTAGGTCCGTTCGTGTCGCGTAGGTCTGTTCGTGTCGTGTAGGTCCGTTCGTGTGGTGTTGGTCCGTTCGTGTCGCGTAGGTCCGTTTGTGTCGCATAGGTCTGTTCATGTCACGTAGGTCCGTTCGTGTCATGTTGGTCTGTTCATGTCGTGTAGGTCCGTTTGTGTCGCGTACGTCCGTTCGTGTCGTGTTGGTCTGTTCATGTCGTGTAGGTCCGTTTGTGATGTGTAAGTCAGTTTGTGTCGTGTACGTCCGTTCGTGTCGCGTAGCTCTGTTCGTGTCGCGTAGGTCCGTTCGTGTGGTGTTGGTCCGTTCGTGTCGCGTAGGTCCGTTTGTGTCGCGTAGGTCTGTTCGTGTCGTGTAGGTCTGTTCGTGTCGTGTAGGTCTGTTCGTGTCACGTAGATCCGTTCGTGTCGTGTTGGTCTGTTCATGTCGTGTAGGTCCTTTTGTGTCGTGTAGGTCCGTTTGTGTCGTGTAGGTCCTTTCGTGTCGTGTAGGTCCGTTTGTGTCGTGTAGGTCCTTTTGTGTTGTGTAAGTCCGTTTGTGTCGTGTATGTCCGTTCGTGTTGCGTAGGTCCGTTCGTGTCGTGTAGGTCCGTTTGTGTTGTGTAAGTCTGTTTGTGTCGTGTACGTCCGTTCGTGTTGTGTAGGTCCTTTTGTGTCGTGTAAGTCCGTTCGTGTCATGTAGGTCCGTTCGGGTTGTGTAGGTCCGTTCGTGTCGCGTAGGTCCGTTCGTGTTGTGTAGGTCCGTTTTTGTTGTGTAAGTCCGTTTGTGTCGTGTACGTCCGTTCGTGTCGTGTAGGTCCTTTTGTGTCGTGTAAGTCCGTTCGTCTCGTGTAGGTCCTTTTGTGTCGTGTAAGTCCGTTCGTGTCGTGTAAGTCCGTGCGGGTCGTGTAGGTCCGTTCGTGTCGCGTAGGTCCTTTTGTGTCGTGTACGTCCGTTCGTGTCGTGTAGGTCCGTTTGTGTTGTGTAGGTCCTTTTGTGTCGTGTACGTCCGTTTGTGTCGTGTAGGTCCGTTTGTGTTGTGTAAGTCCATTTGTGTCGTGTACGTCCGTTTGTGTCGTGTACGTCCGTTTGTGTTGTGTAAGTCCATTTGTGTCGTGTACGTCCGTTTGTGTCGTGTAGGTCCTTTTGTGTCGTGTAAGTCCGTTCGTGTCATGTAGGTCCGTTCGGGTCGTGTAGGTCCGTTCGTGTCGCGTAGGTCCTTTTGTGTCGTGTACATCCGTTCGTGTCGTGTAGGTCCTTTTGTGTCGTGTACATCCGTTTGTGTCGTGTAGGTCCTTTTGTGTCGTGTACGTCCGTTCGTGTCGTGTAGGTCCGTTTGTGTTGTGTAGGTCCGTTCGTGTCGTGTAGGTCCGTTTGTGTTGTGTAGGTCCTTTTGTGTCATGTACGTCCGTTTGTGTCGTGTAGGTCCGTTTGTGTTGTGTAGGTCCTTTTGTGTCATGTACGTCCGTTTGTGTCGTGTAGGTCCGTTTGTGTTGTGTAGGTCCTTTTGTGTTGTGTAAGTCCGTTCGTGTCATGTAGGTCCGTTCGGGTCGTGTAGGTCCGTTCGTGTCAGGATCACCTCCTCCTTGCGTTGATGGGTTGCTTCTTGGAGGCGGGCTCTGTTCCGCTCTTCCTCTTCCTGTTTGATGTTTTCCTCAAGGACGCCGTGGCTTCGCCGCCTCACGTCTGTTGTTCCAGTTGTCGTGAAGCTCAGCTCTGATGGAACGTTTCTCGGCGTCTCGGTGACAAAGTGCGTCCGAGGAGGATGCCGGGATATGTGCCGTGTGCGCCGCCGGTCAAGGACATGAGGAAAGTAAAAGCAGATGTGGTGACTCACTGTAATCGATGTGTAAATCAAATAGTATGAGCGGAGCGACGTGGACTATAATCCTGCCGAGCGCCGCTGTGCATAAATAATCCTCCACTCCAGAGCCTTCAAACGTACACACCCACTGAAAATCAATGGCGCCTCCTAATTGTTATCTCCGGCTCTCCGGCATGTTCCCACGGTGCCTTTTGAAGACGTAAATATCACATTAAAACCACTTAGTGACGACGCTCAGACTCTGCTCCCGTACGACAACATCTGAATATTGATGAGGCGTTGATGAGCCCGGCGTCCGCAGGCGTCCGACACAAACTTCCTCTGATGCCGTCGGACTCTGACGGACCCGCTGATCCTTCCACCTTCTCCTTCATGGTAAAAAGCGCTGCCGTGGTGAGTTCACGTCCAGGTCTGAGGCTCAAACATGTGAGCGCTGACTTGAACAGACTTCCTCAAAGGCGTCCTGGTGGAGCAGGGCTTCACACCAGAGGTCACAGACGCAGTGTTTGTGCGAGTTTGAGTGGATGGTTTAGGTTTAGTTCTGGTTTTATCACTGATGGAGTCCACATAGGCTTCTAATGACCTGTATGACCTTTACAACCTGTATGACCTTTGTGACCTGTATGACCTTTGTGACCTGTATGACCTTTACAACCTGTATGACCTTTGTGACCTGTATGACCTTTGTGACCTGTATGACCTGTATGACCTTTACGACCTGTATGACCTGTATGACCTTTGTGACCTGTATGACCTTTGTGACCTTGGATTTTGGAATAAATCTGAACTTTCTCAAACTTTACAGATAAATATAAAGCAGAAGGTTGAACAGGGTTAATATGTGAACCATTACCTTTACACACACACACACACACACACACACACACAGAGTTAAACCCAGATTTAGACACAGGTTTAGACTCGGGGGGGGGGGGGGGGTGCGGTCATGTATTTGTCAGGTCATGTTTCATGTTGTGCATTTGCCTCTACACCAGTGTTTTCCAACCTTGGGGTCGGGACCCCACATGGGGTCACCTGAATTTTCTAGTAATTGATAAAAAAATTTCAAAAAAACTTAAAAGTTACAGGTAAAAAATCTATGTTGAGTTGACAGAGACAATCCCAATCCACAGCAGACAAACTGTGAGTGTGAACCTGCAGCTCTGTGGTTCTGTTTCTGTGTCACATGTTCACTGTGGTCAGTTTCAGATGCTGCAGCTCTTTCATAATTCCTAGTTTCAGTTCTTGTTTGTTCAGTATTAATTGTCCTCCTTGTAAATCCCAGCTGGACTGACTGGACAGATCCTGAGCCTTTGTGCAGTAATCTACACCTGGATTTACTGCCTCTGTCCACAATGATAGACATTATATAGACTGAATGTGTCTGAAATTAATGTTTCTTTGCATCATAGTACTGCAAACTGTTACATGATCAAAAACAAATTAATTTTAGCAAAAAAAAAACATGTCTCCATTTTGAATGTCTGGGGTCGCCAGAAATTTGTGATGTTAAAACGGGGTCACGAGCCAGAAAAGTTGTGAACCAGTGGTCTGGACCCTCACATCAGCTGCTCCTGCTGGTTGTCACGGTGACAGATGAGCGTCGTCAGAATCCACATGTTCACTCTGCTCTGCCTTTGTTTCCCTTTTTTTTTTTCATCAACCCCAGAAGTGGATCTGAGGGAAAACAGGAGTGGAGGGAGAGGGGGAGGGGGAGGAGTGGATGACCCCCCCCCCCCCCCCCAGTTTCATCCATCTGATCTCAGCTCCTGTCTGGTCTTATCTCCTGGTTTTCTTCCTCCTCTTCACTGATGAACCCATCAGCCCCGCCTTCAGCTCACCTCCTACCCCCCATCCTCCTCCTCTTTCTCCTCTTCTTCCTCCTCCTCTTCTTTCTCGTCTTTCTCTTCTTCTTCTTCCTCCTCTTTCTCATCCTCTCTCCTTTTCTGTCATTCCTGTCCTTTCCATTTGATTCATTTCTCCTCCTCTCCCGTTTACTCTACATCCTCAATCATAGCCCCCCCCCCCCCCACTGGGCCCCATGTTAATCTGTGTATGTTAACCCTTTAATGCCCCTTGTATCATATATGATACATACTCATCAAAAGCCTATTGTTACTTCATTACTGATAATTTTAGTATATAATTTAAGTTTTTTTTGCATTTTTCTGTTCTTTTAATTTTTGTTTGATTTTGTATTAGAATTTTCAGCCGATTTTTTATTATCTTGTACTGAAAACAGTTTTAAATTTTGTACTAAACATTTTCAATATATATATATTTTTTTTGCAGATTTTTTATTTTCTAATAAAATTTTCTTTTTTTTGTTTTTTTGCAGATTTTTTATTTTCTAACAAAATTTTCTTTTTTTTTTTTGTTTTTACAGATTTTTTATTGTTTATTTGTAGAATATTTCACCCCCCAAACTTTTTGTTTTTACAGATTTTTTTATTTTGTACTAAATGTTTAAAAGACTTTTTTTTCTTTTTTCTTTTCTTTTCTTTTTTTTTTTTTTTTTTTTTTTTTTTTTTACAGATTTTTTTTTTATATTGTACTACAATTAATCCAGAAAAATAATTTCTGACAATTTGAAGTCTTCTGGTGAATGTTGAAGTGTGTGTGTTTATGTGCCTGATGGGGACTAACTGTACAGGATAACGTTCTTTTTTACGACTGAAACGTTTAAATAATGGTCTTCGTAGCCTAACGGGGCATCATGGTTTGAACTGGCTTTGACCTGAAGACTTCCATCCCATAATACTTCCTGTTGTCGTTGTGGGAGGGGCCCAGTTCACCGCTTTGCCCAGGGCCCATAAGGCTGTTAATACGGCTCTGATTCATGGTCGTCCTCTTCTTTCCCGTCTGTTCATTCTTCTTCTTCGGTGGTGTTCCATCCATCTGGTCATTACTGAGTCTCTGTCACAGTTTATCATCCCTCGTGTCGCGGAGATGAACTGCCGTCATTCATTCCTTCATTTGTAACCTGTGGACACGCCCCTCCTCCTCCAAACGCCATCTGCTGATACATTCCGGGAGCGTACTTTGGACTTGTTTACATCGGAATCCTAATTATCTTGTCAGTGTCTGTTGGAGACGCTGGACCCGGTGGAGCTGCTCCGAGTTGGCGGTGGCGTCAGCGGCGCGTTGGCCCGTCGCCCACACTCGCCCAATTTGAGTCATTTACTTCGTCCAAAAACTGTGAGCGGGTCCAGCTGGAGCTCGGTTTGATGAAGTCTGAATGAGTCTGTTCCCTCAGATGTCGACGAATGGAAACGACAAGAAAAGCACAAAGACTTAATTAAAAAACAATGAACAGTCAAACAAAACGGGGAGCAGGCGTTCAATCAGCTGCGTTTGATGAAGATGCAGGAACGAGACGAACAAATGCTGGGGTTTGTCTGCAGTTCTGAACGTCTGAACAGACTCGTGTGTACGTTGTCCTCCTTATCAGGACACACTCGTCCACGTCCACAGGTGAATAAAGTCAAACACCTGGACATTCACTCTGATGCTACAAAAAAAGGTCAACAAGTTCAGGAAAAATGACGGTTAAAAAAACTGTTTGAGTTTCTGATGTTTATTTTTCCATCATATCATCAGCCTCATCAGATGAAAGGATAAACTGTGAATCTGTGGAACTTTACTGTCCTGACGCTGCAGATTCATTTATAATTAAACATGACGATAATGAAGTGATCCATTTGGGTCAGAACACTTCTGTAAGCGCTCATACCAAGCTTCTAATAGTTTTGGATTTTTCATTATAGTTTAGTTTTGACTTTTCTCTAATTCAAATAGTTTTAACTAGTTTTTAGAGCAGGTTTGCTAGTTTTTATTAGTTTGAATTTTTTTCTAAATGCTTAGTTTTAGTTTTGTCGTCTCTTTTCTCTTCTTCTCTGTCGTCATATTCAAATAAATCCCAGACAGGACTGTGCTGCTTTTTCCCAACTTCAGTCTCCATGTTTCCAGGTAGAGTGGGGACCAGAAGACGACTGGAAACCACAAGTGTCGGACCCTTTAATATCATATGGTGCCAGCAGCTAAAACTGCTTGAGGGAAATAAATCAATTTCATATCAAGCCAACGTTGACAAAGAGGAAAAGTAAGGGAATTTTATCCATAACTTTTAAACGTTTTAGTTAGTTTTGTAAGCACACAATACAGTTTCAGTTAGTTATCGTTTTTTTCTTTTAATTATAGTTTTTATTTATTTCAGTTAACGAAAACAATTTTTACAATTCCAGTTTTTGTCATTTTGTTAGTTTTCGTTAACAATAATAACTTTGGTTCATACCAGCCTTAAAGCTGCGGTGCCTCGTCAGTAGAGGGTGTTAGGACTCCGCCCCACCTGTCTGACCTGAAGAAGAAGACGACAGGAATCACCTAAAATGATTTTACAAAAACATGAATATTTAAATAAATGACCTGTCCATGGTCCAGACTGTGAGTACTGTGGATACTCTGTATTCCAGTGGAGTAGAAACATGTTTGAGGGGTTCAGTGAATGAGTCTAAATGGACCAGTAGACCCCCCCCCCCCGCAAATACAAGAGACAGGACAGGCTTAACCCTTTAGTGGGAAAGTGACTGTTTTTGGTCATTTCCACATTCATTCCAAGACAGTGACATCGTGGGGTACTGCCAAGTGCAAGTGCAAGGGGTAGGGGTAAGGCGTAGGGAGTAAGAGGTAGGGGTAAGGGGTAGGTGTTAGGGGTAAGGGGGAGGACTAAGGGGGGTTGTAAGGGGTAGGGGGTAAGGGGTAGGGGTAAGGCATAGGTTTAAGGGGTAAGGGGGGGGTGTAAGGGGTAGGGGTAAGGGATAGGGGGTAAGGGTAAGGGGGAGGACCAAGGCGGGGTGTAAGGGGTAGGGGTAAGGTGTAGGTTTAAGGGGGAGGTGTAAGGGGTAAGGGGTAGGGGTAGGGGGTGAATTGGGCGTCAGTTGGAGTTCACATCCTGACAGTCGTAGTAAAAGGAGGATCAGCTGCTGAAGACCAGGCTGATGGACTGTAAATGTCAGCCTCATCCCGTCATGAACATGCATTTTTAATGTCTGAGCTGCGTTTGTTTGGATCATTAGGATCTAAATGATGCCGTTTAGAAGTTCATCCTACAGACCTGAGCTCCGACTGCACATTCACTTTAGAAACTGAAACTGAGGGTTGAAGGTTTTTGGAAAGACAGTGAAAGTGTCTACGACTAAAATGTGCAGGTGGGAAACATCACCTCCGTATGTTTGGTCTTCATCATCATCATTATCTTCATCATTGTCGTCGTCGTCATGGTCGAAGTGTTACAGTTTGATGTTTTTCTGATCGACGTAAAAAAAACCTGAGTCTGGATTTAGTTCATGATCAGATGAAGACACATGTGACCTGGATCTGATCTGACCCGGACCATTTTCATATGTGGTCCTAACTCTGACCCGGACCACTTTCATACCCGGACCACGTTCATATGCGGTCCTAAATCTGACCTGGATCACTTTCATATGTGGTCCTAAATCTGACCCGGACCACTTTCATATGCGGTCCTAAATCTGACCTGGACCACTTTCATATGTGGTCCTAAATCTGTTACAGATCTATATTTTCCAATGTGACTTCAGTCTGAACGTCCCGGTCCAGAGGGGTCAGTGTTGTACTTGTTGAACGGATGGTTAATAATAAGAAGATCCAGGTGTTGTCAGCTCTAGGGCTTCTACTGGTGGAAGAAGAAAGATGTCGCAGGTGAAAACTAAGGAGAAATCACACTATGCTAACAATGCTAACAATGCTAACAGTGTTGACTTGATGGAATGAATGGAGTCCATCGTCCACACTGACTGTCACTCCTTCAGATCTGATCTGAGCAGTGAATGGACTTTTATAGAAGACAGTAATAGTGTGCAGTACTGGAAAAGAACTGGATTCACTTGGAAACTTCTCCCTCTCTCATTCACTAGTCCGGGTCTATCCCTCCACCAATCAGACTGGTCCGACTGAACGACGGGGAGTGGACGATTACACATGTTGAATCGGCCAAAAAGTCTGGACACGGCATTAACGAAGACCGACCGAAATGAACGCAGCAAACAGACTCATGTGACCGACCTCAGACCGATGAAAATGGGCTTGGTGTGTCTGCACCTTCATAAACCTGTGTCTATGTCCAGAACACTTTGGCGGTGACTGTTGGACAAATGTGTACATGTACAAATACACAACAGCATAAAAATGACCACATCCAGAACCTGTGGATCCAAATGGGTCAGTGCACGAGTTGATTTTATTCCTGATAAAAATGTGGAGGAAAAAAACATTTCTGTTCAGTTTCAGATGTGACCTGATGTGTTTCAGAATGTATTTGATCCATAAACTAAAACAGTACATTTTGTGAGTTTATTCCCTTTAAATGAGGCGTCATTGGTTCATTTAGTCCTCATGGTTCTTTGGTTCTAAGCTTTGGAACCTGTTAAACAGGAGAGACTACCCTGGTTCTGTTGAAGGAACAGGTGAAGGTGAAGGCAGGATGTTCAGACCCAGTCAGAGGCTTAGGGTGAGGCTAACCCTAAGCCGAACACCTCAACAAACAACAAAAACAACATATGGATGAAAGTCTGCAGTGACTGAACGACGGCTCAGACACGTGTTTAAAGTTTCACTGACAAAAGTGTTGGTTAATCCTCCATAAAGCTGAGATATGAGAGGGTTTAGACCCAGGTGAACGTCAGACAGACGGACAGATGGAGGCGGGTCCGATTTAAGCCAGCAGCGGAGGGAGGAAGTGGACGGTGGTGGTGGGTGGGGGTGGTGGGCAGTAGCAGTGGTGGGTGGGGGGGTATTCATGGTGTAAAGTGAAGCTGAGCAGATGGGTCTTCTCCGGGTTCTGCATCGAGTCCCGGACCAGCAGGACTGACAGCTGGAAGGTAGTGGGATGGGGGACAGGGGACTGGGGGGTGGGTCTGCGTTCAGACACCACAGACTGAGGGTCTCTGCTCATAAAATGAGCTCCTGACTGTTTGCTGACCTTCATTTTCATCTGAGTGTCTGAAGACGCAGCTGAACTGAGCCCTGGAGCTCCACTGCCATTATTAAAAAACCCAGAACCTCCGACAGACCAGCACACACACACACACACACACACACACACACACACCGTTTACAGTGTGGGGGGGCAACAAACGAGCACACAAACACACCGTTTGGGGGGGGGGGGGGGGCTTCTGGACCATCAGAAGGTTCTGATGTCCCTTCACTTTGATGTTTGAGGTTCATGGACAGCAAGGTTATTATTGTTAACGAAAACTAACAAAATGACGAAAACTAGAATTGTAAAAACATTTTCGTAAACTGAAATAAATAAAAACTATAATTAAAAAAAAAACAATAACTAACTGACACTGTATTGTGTGTTCACAAAACTAACTAAAACTTAACATGAAAATTATGGATAAAATTCCCTTCGTTTTCATCTTTGCCAGTGTTGGACTGATATGAAATCAAATTATTTTCCCAACAATTTTCTCTGCTGGCACCATATGATATTTAAGGGTCCGTCACTTGTGTTCACTTGTGGTTTCCAGTCGTCTTCTGGTCCCCACTCTACCTGGAAACATGGAGACTAAAGCAGCAGAGTCCTGTCTGGGATTTATTTGAATACGACGACAGAGAAGAAGAGAAAAGATAGAAAAACTAAACTAAGCATGTAGAAAATAACGAAAACTAATAAAAACTAGCAAACCTGCTCTAAAAACTAATTAAAACTAACTGAAATAGAGAAAAAAAGTCAAAACTAAATAAAACTAGACTATAATGAACAATCCCAAACTGTTAGAACCTTGACGGACAGAAGGACTCACATCTGTGGACGAATACTAAATACCAAATACTGTCTGCACTGGGGGGGTGGGGGGGGGGCTTTTAATCCTGCTCCTGTTTATTCCATTTCAACATAAATATGTGTCTTTCTCTTAAACTACTTCAGCTCTACTCAAAACTACAGAATGTTGAGTCATTTTTAGGATTTTAACCCTTTAAATACCAGTTGGAATACACGATGCCATATTTATTTATGAAAAAAGTCAACCAACCATCAAAAAAACCCAACAAAACAGTCCAAAAACCGCCTGAAGGGGTCACTAAGGGTTAAAGATGGAAAAAAACTATTTAACAAACAAAGAAAAAAGGCAACAAACTAGATTTAGAAAAAACATACTGTATTACGACAGGTATTTTGAGAGGTCTTCATATTTGAAGCCCCTCCCCCTGGTAAATAAATCACAAGACCCGCCCACTCCATGTTACCCAGTGAAACTTCAGTGTTCTAATCATCATTCTTCTGATCACATTATTATTATTATTATTATTATTACATCTGTTATCTGATGTGATCAAAGTGTGTGATTGACAGGTGTCAGGTGCTACCACAGGCTGGAGTTTACCGTCATATTCGGAGGAAAGTGTCTCAACATTTATGTCGTGTCTGAAACTTAAAACATGACAGAGTAAACACTGTGACATCACTGGTGTCCTGTGCATATTATGGTCTGTAGGTGGTCAGTGTGGGCGGTACCAGAGGGTTCCCACTAACTCTGTAGAACAGGTTCATACAGTCGTCCAGTTGGATCTGGGTCTGGATCTGAATCTGGACCTGGATCTGGGTCTGGATTTGAATCTGGATTTGGATCCGGACCTGGGTCTGGATCTGGACCGGGACCTGGATCTGGGTCTGGATTTGAATCTGGATTTGGATCCGGACCTGGGTCTGGGTCTGGATCTGGACCGGGACCTGGATCTGGCTCTGGTCCTGTTGTACCTTCACAGACGTCACTGTTTTCTGTGCATCGTTCTGAGTGGGTTCTTCTTCTTAGACCTGGACCTGTTTCATCAGAACCGTGGTGCTGGTGTTCCGGTTCTGACCTGAGGCCTGTTTGTACTGGACCGTACACGCATTGATCACCAGCTGTAGCGGTACTGTTGTAATTCTAATCCCAGCTCCGTTATTCTGAATAGATTTTCTAGGTCCCAGGGACTCTGAGGACCGTGTCAGCGCTCATGTCCTTTTCATGTCACAGATGAATCTTGTTGAACTATAGATTTAAAATAATGCGAGCAGTGAAATGCGATGCCTGCACATTATTAAAGCATCGCAGTCTCTGGATTGGATGACGCTGCCGCCGCCGCAGCAAGGTCAAAGCTGGCCAGTAGGCGCCGCAAATATTTATGGAAGTGGCCACCGGCTCTGGAGGAAACACATGTTTAAAAATGATGTGATGTGTGATACATGAAGGAGGAACAGGAGAACATCAGGGTCCAGTAAGGAGACTGAAAAGGACCACCTTTAACCCTGAAAGACCCAAAGACCCAAACGACCACCTTTAACCCTTAAAGACCCAAACGTCCCCCTTTAACCCTTAAAGACCCAAACGTCCACCTTTAACCCTTAAAGACCCAAACGTCCCCCTTTAACCCTTAAAGACCCAAACGTCCACCTTTAACCCTTAAAGACCCAAAGACCCAAACGACCACCTTTAACCCTTAAAGACCCAAACGTCCCCCTTTAACCTTTAAAGACCCAAACGTCCACCTTTAACCCTTAAAGACCCAAACGTCCCCCTTTAACCCTTAAAGACCCAAACATCCACCTTTAACCCTTAAAGACTCAAACGTCCGCCTTTAACCCTTAAAGACCCAAACGTCCACCTTTAATCCTTAAAGACCCAAACGTCCACCTTTAACCCTTAAAGACCCAAACGTCCCCCTTTAACCCTTAAAGACCCAAATGTCCACCTTTAATCCTTAAAGACCCAAACATCCCCCTTTAACCCTTAAAGACCCAAACGTCCACCTTTAACCCTTAAAGACCCAAACGTCCACCTTTAACCCTTAAAGACCCAAACGTCCCCCTTTAACCCTTAGACCCAAACGTCCACCTTTAACCCTTAAAGACCCAAACGTCCCCCTTTAACCCTTAAAGACCCAAACGTCCCCCTTTAACCCTTACAGACCCAAACGTCCACCTTTAAACCTTAAAGACCCAAACGTCCCCCTTTAATCCTTAAAGACCCAGACGTCCACTTTTAACCCTTTAAGACCCAAACGTCCCCCTTTAACCCTTAAAGACCCAAACGTCCCCCTTTAACCCTTACAGACCCAAACGTCCACCTTTAAACCTTAAAGACCCAAACGTCCCCCTTTAACCCTTAAAGACCCAGACGTCCACTTTTAACCCTTTAAGACCCAAACGTCCACCTTTAACCCTTAAAGACCCAAACGTCCACCTTTAACCCTTAAAGACCCAAAGACCCAAACGACCACCTTTAACCCTTAAAGACCCAAACGTCCACCTTTAACCCTTACAGACCCAAACGTCCCCCTTTAACCCTTAAAGACCCAAATGTCCCCCTTTAACCCTTAAAGACCCAAACGTCCCCCTTTAACCCTTACAGACCCAAACGTCCACCTTTAACCCTTAAAGACCCAAACGTCCCCCTTTAACCCTTAAAGACCCAAACGTCCACCTTTAACCCTTAAAGACCCAAACGTCCCCCTTTAACCCTTACAGACCCAAACGTCCACCTTTAACCCTTAAAGACCCAAACGTCCACCTTTAACCCTTAAAGACCCAAACGTCCCCCTTTAACCCTTACAGACCCAAACGTCCCCCTTTAACCCTTAAAGACCCAAATGTCCCCCTTTAACCCTTAAAGACCCAAACGTCCCCCTTTAACCCTTACAGACCCAAACGTCCACCTTTAACCCTTAAAGACCCAAACGTCCCCCTTTGACCCTTAAAGACCCAAACGTCCACCTTTAACCCTTAAAGACCCAAACGTCCCCCTTTAACCCTTACAGACCCAAACGTCCACCTTTAACCCTTAAAGACCCAAACGTCCACCTTTAACCCTTAAAGACCCAAACGTCCACCTTTAACCCTTAAAGACCCAAACGTCCACCTTTAACCCTTAAAGACCCAAACATCCACCTTTAACCGAAACCATCTACTGATTCCTGTTGATCCAATAATCCTATCAATCCATGTCAATAATTGGTGTCAAATACAGTTCTTCATCTTTTCACGGTCATCAGATATGACCATATTTGGACGTTCAGAGGCTCTGTAGTTACCGTGGAAACACTGTGATCTTCTCCAATATTGATTCACCAGTAAAACCCATGGAGTTGGACCAATGACAGTGGATGGACACACTGGGGTTATAGATATATTAAATAATAATTTAAAAAAAATATTTACAAAAAAGTGAAAAAATATGCAAAACATTTACTAAAATGAAGTAAAAAGAACAAAATAAGCAATAAGATGAACAAAAACAGCCAAAGTAATGAATAAAATGAACTAAAATGATTAATAAACCAACAAAATAATAAGTAACAAGTAAATCAGTTGGAAAAACAACAACAACAAAAGTCATTTGTAAGTTGTGATGTTGTGGGTCTTTAAAGGTTTTGGATGGACTTGAGTTCCTGCAGAGACTGGGGTCTGAAAAAACCAGAACTCATGTCAGTCCAAGCTTTTCGCTCTGTTTTATGACAATTAGACAGTGTCGGTTTTTAAATGGCTGTGACTTCAACTAAATCAACTGCACTTTAACAAACAGTCTAACTTTTCTGTTCTTATAATATTATTATTGTTTGTTTTAGTTTCGTGTTATTTCCTGTCTGTAAAACCTGTTTTCTTTCATGGTCTGTGTTGCTGACCTCTGGGCCAGGTCACCCCCCATAAAAGACATCTGGATCTCAAAGTGATTCTATCTGATTAAATTAAAAAAAAAATATTGAAAAATAAATAAAAATCATCATCATCATCATCACCACAAGTAAATAAAACTAGGACCCAGGCTCCTGTAGTCCAACAGAGTGTTTAAAGACATTAATTGACATTCATTTGACCTTTCAAGGTCCTTCAAGGTCAAAGGTCATGGTACCAAATCAAAGTCCATATGTGACTTCCTATCTATTACCAATAATAATTAGATCAATATCTTCAACTGTTTAAGTTCTAACACTTTGAAATGTGTCCCATTATAAACCAATGGAGATTTGGAAAAAATTCAGAAATTCATTAAAAATTAAAAAATCAATGTTTTTTCAATTCTTTGTCCAAACTTGGTGGACCTGACCCCAAAGAACCTCTGCTGTGAAGTTCAAATGATTTTGGATAACAGTTTTGGAGAAGAAGAGTCTAGAAAAATTATTTACTGATGGACAGATGGATGGACGATGGACGACAACTAGTACCAATAGTCCATGGGAGCTTCAGGCCATTGGACTAAAAACAGAAGTCAGTGTAGAAGGTGGAGGTCAGTGTTTGAGAAGCTCCATGTTTCCCAGAATGCACAGCTCTATCTCAAAGCTATGTTGAAAACATCCTGGTTCCTCCAAAGCTGTCCTGGGGTGGACTGTCCTGAGGTGGACTGTCCTGGGGTGGACTGTCCTGGTGGACTGTCCTGGTGGACTGTCCTGGTGGACTGTCCTGGGGTGGACTGTCCTGGTGGACTGTCCTGAGGTGGACTGTCCTGGGGTGGACTGTCCTGGTGGACTGTCCTGGTGGACTGTCCTGGGGTGGACTGTCCTGAGGTGGACTGTCCTGGGGTGGACTGTCCTGGTGGACTGTCCTGGTGGACTGTCCTGGTGGACTGTCCTGGGGTGGACTGTCCTGGTGGACTGTCCTGGTGGACTGTCCTGGGGTGGACTGTCCTGGTGGACTGTCCTGGGGTGGACTGTCCTGGTGGACTGTCCTGGTGGACTGTCCTGAGGTGGACTGTCCTGGGGTGGACTGTCCTGGTGGACTGTCCTGAGGTGGACTGTCCTGGTGGACTTCTGTGAGCGTTCGGACTCATCTTTAGATGCAAAGACATAAAAACTGATTGTGTTGAACATGAACAGTGTTGGATTAACTCTTCAGTGTTGGTCTCTGGGGCTTTTCCTTTCATTCACATGTTTGTAGGTTCATCTCATCCATTCACCTGCAGCTTTCACAGCGGTCGGTCGACACCTCAGACTCGCTCTGAGCTTCAGTTCTGCTCTAATTACTGACGCCAGCGGTGGATCAAAGGCTGAGCAGCTTCAGCAGAAGAAAAGAAAACCTGCCCTGATGATGAAAACAAAGGTCGATCAGTTCGAACGAAGCTTGAACTGCACCCTGTGCCTGTGGACGTAACAGAGGAGAAGCCCCGCCCCTTCTGGTTGAGTCATTATGGGTCAAACTGCATCACGGTCAGTGTTCAAACACAAATACTGTTGTGTTTGGTCACGTTTACCTTCATCATACGGTTCTCGGTTCTCAGATCATTTTCCAAGTGTTCAAACTGTTGAAGTAAAAGCATAAATATAGAAAAAAAGCACTCGGAGAGCGCAGACCCCCACCAAGACAGATCTGTGCCCCCCCACCCCACCACCACCAAAATTTAATAATTTCTTCCTTGTGCCAGTATCAACATTTCCTGAAAATTTCATCAAAATCCATCCATAACTTTTTGAGGTATCCTGCTAACAAACAAACACACAAACAAACAAACAAACAAACACACAAAGGAAAGTGATCACAGTACCTCCTGGCAGAGGTAACAAGTGTTCAGAGAACACAAACCTCCACCAAACACCCTGAACAGTGTGCATGTGTGAATCGACTGTTTCTGTTTAAATTCAACAGTTTCCAGGTTGTTCCATTCAGCAGAAAAAGTTGAAGCTTGGTACCAGTCATGTGTTTGTCAAATTATATTCAGTTCCAATCAATATTTGTTGAGTTCTAATGAAAAATGTGTCATAAATGGGATTTTCAATGTTAAATGTAAATGTCCACAGAGTCCATATTCCACAGTGGATGTGGACAATTTTGTGCCAGATACAAGATGTTGTTCTAAGCTGCAGGTGGATCTCAATGATGACAGAAAGGAAAATTGTAGATTTTGTGACCTTGAACTTTGGCCTACTTGGCCCAAAATTTAATGGGTTGGTCCCAGGGCCGAGGCCTATCTGTGGGGAAGATTTGAGAAAGATGGGTGGAAGAGTTTTCCCGTAAAGTTGCTAACAAACAAACAAACAAACACACAAAACAAAGTGATCATAACAATACCTCCTGGCGGAGGTAACTGACTACAACACAAACATACGGTATTTAATCTCTTCAGTCCATAGAAGGTCCGGTCTGACGGTCCACAGCTGTGTTTCAGTCCACCACTGCAGACACTTCCTGTTCAGAACAGGAATGGGAAACCTCACCGTTCAGCAGAACGACGGCGTGGACACAGAGGTCAGCACTGGACCCCAGGGTCCAGGTGGGTCAGGGTCCAGGTGGGCTAGCATCCAGGTGGGTCCAGGGTCTTCAAGGGTTGAAGGCAGATGTTTGTGTCTTTAAGGGTCAAAATTCTCTTTGTAAAACACATGTAATAACACCTCCCTCTGTCCCTATGTCCATCCATCCCTCTGTCCATCCCTCTGTCCATCTGTCTGTCAGTCCGTCCATCCCTCTGTCCATCTGTCTGTCAGTCCGTCCATCCCTCTGTCCATCCGTCCGTCCCTCTGTCCATCCCTCTGTCCATCTGTCCTTCCATCTGTCTGTCAGTCTGTCCATCCCTCTGTCCATCTGTCCGTCCCTCTGTCCGTCCGTCCATCCCTCTGTCCATCTGTCCTTCCATCTGTCTGTCTGTCCGTCCATCCCTCTGTCCATCTGTCCGTCCCTCTGTCCGTCCGTCCATCCCTCTGTCCATCTGTCCTTCCATCTGTCTGTCTGTCCGTCCATCCCTCTGTCCATCTGTCCGTCCCTCTGTCCGTCCGTCCATCCCTCTGTCCATCTGTCCTTCCATCTGTCTGTCTGTCCGTCCATCCCTCTGTCCATCTGTCCGTCCCTCTGTCCGTCCGTCCATCCCTCTGTCCATCTGTCCTTCCATCTGTCTGTCAGTCCGTCCATCCCTCTGTCCATCTGTCCGTCCCTCTGTCCGTCCGTCCATCCCTCCCTCTGTCCATCCCTCTGTCTGTCCATCCATCCATCTGTCCGTCCCTCTGTCCTTCCGTCCATCTCTCCCTCCGTCCATCCCTCTGTCCATCCGTCCATCCCTCTGTCCTCTGCG
Source organism: Sphaeramia orbicularis (assembly GCF_902148855.1). NCBI lineage: Eukaryota > Metazoa > Chordata > Actinopteri > Kurtiformes > Apogonidae > Sphaeramia > Sphaeramia orbicularis. Next base: position 5,097,015 of record NC_043966.1, read on the forward strand.
TTCCCTCTCAGTCGTCTCCTGAACTTGATCCTCCGGATGCTCCAGGTTTCCTGTCCTCTGACTCTCGGTGTCTTTATGATCTTCCGCTCTGATGCATAAATGTCAGCTGAAGGTTGAGGCTGAAGGGTCTATTTTTTCACTGAAATACGACCCGGTGTGTGTTTGACTGAGCGGTGGCGGCGTTGAACGACCAACAGCCACCGCAGCATCAGAAACACTGTCGCACACACTCACAATGAGACACAAACAAGATGGCGTTGACGCAGAGACTCTAAAATAGACGGCATAAGGTTCGGAGACGCCGTGTTTCATGGACATGTGGTTGGGATCCGTCCAACCCTGGACCATCTACACAGACTAACGGTGGAAGTGTCCGCCGGTGCAGCCTCCACCGTCCACTGTCTGACTAGACTGACCACCAACTGCATGTATTTGAATGTGAACAAACTGATGTGTTTGAATGGACTGTAAGTATGAGAGCGTTGAAGAGGCAGAGGTCAAAGCAGCTGATAGAAGTCTGTTCATTCGTTCATCATTTGTCTTAATGACTGGACGAATGCTGCGCTCCAGTCCACCTGTAACTGGTGTTTTTCCAACCTTCCACCAGTAAAAATGCACTGGAATGTCAGTCAAACCTGTGACTTCCCACCCGTGAACTCATACTAGATCCATGTTCTCCCAGTTCTGAGTTCTGATGTCAAGTAGCAATGGCACCCCCCATGGATGTGGTGTTTCTGCAGATTGTTTATTAAAACAAGGTATGGCTCTGATGTTATTTATCTGCAAATGTTCTGCATAATCAGCAGCTGCTCTGGTGTTAGCTAGTTTTCAGTCCATTGAGCGCAAGAGTAAATTAATACCAAATATGTATCCAAATATACAAATAGCATGAGAGGTAGAACAGCTTCTCTGTCCTTATGCGCTGTTTTTCCTCCTCTGTTTCCCTCAAATAAACAAAGAACAAACACCTCTGGGATAGAAATGATTTTAAATGAGCAGAACATACGGTCCTCCATGCTGGTTTGTTTACATCTAGCTCCCACAGTTCCTTGTACTTAGGCAGTTTGGCGTGGCTTATCTGGAACGTTACAAAGTCGTGAGTCGTGGTTTGAAGTCGTGGCTTACGGACTCAAAAACCAGCCTGGAACGCAGCATACTGAACACAACAGTCTGTATTTAAAACTGCAGTCCAACGAACCCAAGCCTTTGGTTTGGAACACAGTCAACGACTCTGTTGGGTTTCTGTAAATTGACTTAGAGTCTGGTTTTGACCAACTCTATATATAAAATGTCAAGAGATAACTTTTTTTGTGATCTGGCGCTATATAAATAAAATTTTGATTGAGTGATTTAATTGGTTTTCCCCTGTAAGTCGCTTTGGAAAAAAGCGTCTGCCAAATGCGTAAACATAAACATAAACATAAACAAATAGAAAACAGACGGAAAAGTTCCATCAACGTCTGCATCGTTTTTTGTTTCCATCCGCTGTGGTGTGAGGACATCTGGTCCTAAAAGTCCACGTGTCTCTGCTCAGTCCAGTCCTGAGGGTCTGAGCGTGTCCGTCTTTTATGAAGGTCCAGGTTCCTCCAGAGGACGGATGTTGTTAAAGTGTGTTTAATATACTCACCTGGATACCAGAGGGTTAAAGTGTGTTTAATATACTCACCTGGACACCAGAGGGTTAAAGTGTGTTTAATATACTCACCTGGACACCAGAGGGTTAAAGTGTGTTTAATATACTCACCTGGACACCAGAGGGTTAAAGTGTGTTTAATATACTCACCTGGACACCAGAGGGTTATAGTGTGTTTAATATACTCACCTGGACACCAGAGGGTTAAAGTGTGTTTAATATACTCACCTGGATACCAGAGGGTTATGGTGTGTTTAATATACTCACCTGGACACCGGAGGGTTAAAGTGTGTTTAATATACTCACCTGGACACCGGAGGGTTAAAGTGTGTTTAATATACTCACCTGGACACCGGAGGGTTAAAGTGTGTTTAATATACTCACCTGGGCACCTCGTAGCAGAATGGTCTGGGTCTATTTTCGGTTCCATGTTCATGACCGTATTCTCCAAACACTGCTGCTTCATTTTACATCATTGACCTGAAACAAATCTGACGTATTTAATGATGCTTCGATGTTAACGATATAAATGTGTGGTTTGGTGTCGTCTGATTGTCTCTAAAGTAAAACCACCATGAACAAACATCCTGTTTAATGAAGTTCTGGTGTTGTCCACCTGACCTTTGATCTTTGACCTCCCGCTGACCCCTGCGACCCTCTCGTCCACAGGAAACGCCTTCGTGGTGAGCCTGGCGCTGGCCGACCTGGTGGTGGCGCTCTACCCGTACCCTCTGGTCCTGACCGCCATCTTCCACGACGGCTGGATCGCCGGGTACCTCCACTGTCAGATCAGCGGCTTCCTCATGGGCCTCAGCGTCATTGGCTCCATCTTCAACATCACCGGCATCGCCATCAACCGCTACTGCTACATCTGCCACAGCCTCAAGTACGACAAACTCTTCTCCAACAGTAACACCATGTGCTACGTGGTGCTGGTGTGGGCGCTCACCATCCTCGCCATCGTGCCCAACTGGTTTGTGGAGTCGCTGCAGTACGACCCGCGGGTTTACTCGTGCACCTTCGCCCAGTCCGTCAGCTCACTGTACACCATCACAGTGGTGGTGGTGCACTTCATCCTGCCCATCGCCATCGTCACCTACTGCTACCTGCGCATCTGGATCCTGGTCATCCAGGTCCGACGCCGGGTCAAACCGGACTCCAGGCCCAAGATCAAACCGCACGACCTCCGCAACTTCCTCACCATGTTCGTGGTGTTTGTGCTGTTCGCCGTGTGCTGGGCGCCCATCAACCTGATCGGACTGGCGGTGGCGCTGGACTCCAGACTGGGCCGGGCCATCCCCGAGTGGCTGTTCACGGCCAGCTACTTCATGGCGTATTTCAACAGCTGCCTCAACGCCGTCGTCTACGGCGTCCTGAACCACAACTTCAGGAAGGAGTACAAGAGGATCGTCCTCATCATCTTCAAGTTCCACTGCTGAGATGGAGGTGGGGTTTATGGAGGCGGGGGCGGGGTTAAAAAAGGTGGGGTGGATTAACAAAGGTGGGGGTGGGGTTACTGAAGGTGTAGGCAGGGTTAACGAGGGCGGGGTTAAAAAAAGGTGGGGTGGGTTAACAAAGGTGTGGGCGGGGTTAACGAAGGCAAGGGCAGGGTTAACGAGGTTGGGGTTAACGAAGTTGGGGTTAACGAGGGTGGGGTTAACAAAGGTGAAGGTGGAGTTAATAAAGGCATGGGTGGGGTTAGAAAAGGCAGGGGTGGGGTAATGAAGGTGGGGGCAGGATCAAACACCATAAAGAAGAAGAACACACCTTCAACAAAACTAATTAGTAAAGAATGAAGAACGATGACATAGAAGAGAAAAAACAAGGGGGCGGAGCTGGGCGATAACGACCATGATAAATGACAGCGTTAATGTTTTACAGTAAAAAAAAAAAAAAAAAGACAAAAATGAGAACAAACATGTTCTGATTAGTGTTTTATTGGTTCCTTTTCTGCATTTTCACATAATTTAAGGAAATGAGCAGTTCTAGATCAGGTATACATCAGGTATAGATCAGTTCTAGATCAGTTCTAGATCAGGAATAGATCAATAATCTGATGACTTTTATCACCCAGCTCCACCTGAGGAGGATCAGTGATGCGTTCAGGGACACTGAGACTTGAAAAACCTACGACTCATGGATGGAAAGTAAACTTAGTAAATATGTGTCGTCGTGACTTTAATTAGTAAATAAGTCTTGGCTGTGTTTAAGGTCAAAGGTCGACTGCATCATTATTCAATAGTTTCATCAAGAACTAAAAACTCATATTGACTTCATGAAGTGTTTCATTCATGAACTCTGGTTGGCCTTTGCACTTTTTTAATCTAAATCTTTTCTTTTTCTGGTCAAACGGTGCTTATTCTACATCAGCTGTGACCCACACCATGAGCACTACGTTTCCCATCATGCACCTCCCTGTCAGTTCCTGGTTCCAGCCTTAAGACGATCAACACTCAAAACATTCAAACATTTCATGGATTCATGACTCAGATGAAACCGATCTTCAGACGCTCTGAGTGGGAGGGGTTTTCTGTGTGGATCCTCCTCCTCCACATCCATGCGGCGCCAGCGTCCGGACCTCAGAACGTTTAAGCTCTGAAGACAGATGGCGTTACTGTGGTGACAGACTTGGTCACTTTGAGCCTTGTTATCTGAAGTGACGTCACTGAATTCAACAGAAAACATCAGAGTTCAACTGTGTGTTCGATGCAGTGGGTGTCCAACATACGGCCCACGGGCCAAAACCGGCCCCCCAATGTAGAACATAGAACATATGAACAGTTTAGGTCAAGTGGACCAGACCAGGAAAATAAGAACCAGGAAAAATAAGAACCAGTTTAAACCAGTTTAAACTGGTTCAAACAGGTTTAAACTGGTTCAAACTAGTTCAAACCGGTTCAGTCCATGTTGGTTTGTTTCTGCTGTGACGGTGGTTCTGGGTCTGTAAGGGTTAACTATCAGTGAAGAACCCATGAACCTGGTGTCGGTTCCGTCCACGTCGGACTTTTTACATGTTTTGTTTTTTAAAAATCTTGTAAAAATCCCCCAAAGGTTAAAGACTCTAAAGGAACCGCTCCATCAGTCCACCTACAGACTCTAAGCTCCGCCCATCAGCGCTGAGGCGTGGCGGGCTCCTCCATATTGCATTGTTTCACCTCCTGACATCACTGGGATGAAATGGCGGAGGTGGGCGGGGCTACTCTCACCTCGCCACGTCCTACGTCGATGCTACCGAGAAAAAAATACAGAGAAAACACAGCGTCTGTGTCCGTCAGAAGAACTGAGGAGAACGTCTGTGCAGGTTCAGCCGCAGCGACGCATCCACATTGAACCGATCTGTGAAAACTAAAGACCGAAACTGAACCGACGCCCACCCAACCAACGCCGACCAAACCAACGCCCACCAAAATGATGCCCACTAAACCGACGCCCACTGAAGCAACGCCCACCAAAGTGATGCCCACTAAACCGACGCCCACTAAACTGACGCCCACCGAACCGACACCCATGAAACTGACGCCCACCGAACCGACGCCCACTAAACTGACGCCCACCGAACCGACGCCCACTAAACTGACGGTCACCGAACCGACGCCCACGAACCTGACGCCCACTAAACTGACACCCACTGAACCGACGCCCACCGAACGTGACGGACAGCTCTCTGACCACATCACTGTGTTTCCGTGGACAGTACAAAGTGAATGTGTCACCTGTAGGAGGCGGAGCTGGTGCCGTTGGACCGACCGGACCGTTCTGGGATCAGACCCACTGCACTCACACACTGGGTTTGGTTTTTGTGCCAAAAGGGGACGGTTTTCCATGGGCGTCTGTCTTTTCTGATCACATGTTGAAAATCTGCAGGTGTCACATGTTTAGGCCTCAAATGAATTTAACAGGAAGTGAAAGAAACTGAAGGAAACGCAAGGAAACTGAAGCTGATGTGTTACTGTGTCTGTTCCAGACGCCATCTGGGGTCCAACGGATGAAAAGACTCAGTATTGAACAAACTCAGTGTTTTTGTCCCAAACTGACCTGAGATCTGCCAGTCTGAACCAGGACAAACAGGAAGTGGAACTAGGATAAACAGGAAGTGGAACCAGAGTCAGTGGACCAGAACACAAACACAAACATCCTGTTTTCATCAATAAACTCTTATTATCGATAAACTTGGACGATTATTTTCACCTTTTGATGAAAAGATAAAAGTATGATTATGATCAGATACTAAATCAAACAGGTTCAAACTAAAGAGCAGAAACAGGAAGAAAAACAGTATATTATGGGCTGTAGGCGGTTAAAGGCGTCTGTTCGGTGCATATTATGGGCTGTAGGCGGTTAAAGGCGTCTGTTCGGTGCATATTATGGGCTGTAGGCGGTTAAAGGTTTCCTCTTCTCTAAGTTTGACACAAAATCCTGAAAATATCAAACTTGTGTTAAACTTGTTTTTTTTCTCTTTCTGTTCTGGTCGTTTTCATGAGTAAACTCTGGTTTAAATCTCATCGAATATTTAGATTCAGATTCAAACAGGATCCACATTCAGTCCTTTTGACCTCATTTCACTTCCTGTTTATCAACAAGGGGTGGGGCTTTCATCACTGGACATTTCTGATTGGTCGGTGTTTTATTTCACTGTTTTTAAAAAGTTGTAAACTTGTCATCGTGTTTGGACTCATGATCATGAATTTAAAGAAGAAAAGACGAAGATTAACGAATTTAAATGGAAAACAGACAAACGAGTGCCTGAAGGTTTTAAAAGGTCAAAGGTCAAAGTTCAGGATGAAAATGATGTTACTTTAAAATATTCATTCAACAAACTTTTATTTACTTTAGTAAAAGTTTTGACGATTAAAGTAACGGAACAACTTCCCCAGAAAACATATGAAAATATGTACGAATCAGAGAAAATCAGATTAATTTATTAAAATAAAAGAATGAAACTATGATTTAATCTAATTCATCTGATTAATTAGATTAATTCATGTAATTATCCAAATGTTTTAATAATGTGTTTTAACCCACAAGAAAAACTTGGAGTAAACACAGAAGCAGAGGCCGGTTCTGAGCGGACCCGGGTCTGGTCTGGTCTGGGTAAACCGGTCCTGAGAGGCCGGTTCTGAACGGACCCGGGTCTGGTTCTGGTCCATGTGTGTGTTTTCCTTTCCTGCTGTTTTGCACACGGCCGTACAGAATGTTTCCTCTGAATGTTTGTAAAAGTGGCGATAAAAGGAATCTGACGAGTTCTGGAAACATGTTTGAAATAAAGGAACGTTCACTGTGAGTCTGGACTGGACTTTATTGAACCACATGAACACCAGAACCACCAGAACCATCTACTGATCCAAACTGTTTAATACCCGTTGATCCATTAATCCTATCAATTCATGTCAATAATTGGTGTCAAATACAGTTCTTCATCTTTTCATGGTCATCAGATATGACCATATTTGGACGTTCAGAGGCTCCGTAGTTACCGTGGAAACACCATCATCTTCTCCAACATTGATTCCCCAGTCAAACCCATGCAGTTGGATCAATGCCAGTGGATGGACACACTGGGTTTATGTTCAGTTAATGACAGATTGGACTGAAACCAACACTGTTTATTCAGTTTGATCTGTTTCCGGTAAAATATTCCCAATACTTTTACTTTATTTTATTTTATTTTAGGGCAGGTAAGAGTTTTTGTTTTTGCTTCAGTTTGTGTCTTTGTTTGTTTGTTTACACTTTAGCAACAAAACTATCGGTTGAATTCAGACCTAATTGTGTTTATAGATTACCACTGACTCAGAATAGGTGTGATTACATTTTATAAAAGTGGGTCAAAGGTCAATTTTTTTTATGGATTAAAAAAAAAAATTCTTCCATTTAATGGGTGAAATTTCAAATGTCTATAAAAACATAAATTTTGTTTCAATTTCCTTCAAACTTGTCACATATATAGAGGTGATTGATATGACATCAGCACACACAGACATGATGACATCAGCTGGATCCATGACAACATAACATACAACAGGTGTGAGGGGCGGGGTTTGTTGTGAGAGGGGCGGGGCTTGTGACTGGAACTTGTTTTATTTTATTTTTCTTTATTTGATTTGATTTTACTTTGTTATATTTTTCTTTATTGTACTTTATTTTTCTTTGTTTGATTGTATTTGATTTGATCCACGTTCTCCAGGTTCTACTAAACTCTTTGGTTCCTCTTCATTAAATTCCATCTGCCTTCGACTGAACCAGCGGCGCTGAGCTTAAGGCAGGAAAATTAACCCCTGTGGACCCCCCCACCCCTCCCCTTCCCATCATGCCGTTCTCCTGCTCATTTGTATCAATTAGGCCTGGGCGGTGGAATGCGTGGAACAGCGCTGGTTCTTCAGGGACGCGGGGGATCTACATTTACATCCAACACAAACAGAACCAACGACGTTTACCTTTAATCTACGAACAGAAGAACATATAAAACTGAAGGCAGTGGCAGCGTTAACCCTTTAATGTCCAGAGTTCATCTGTATGTTCATGGGTTTGGTTGGTTTAGTTCAGATCAGCTGACACGGTGGACGCTGGTGCATCAGTGCAGACACTGACACCTGGTGGACAGATGAGGAAGGACACGTTTAGACTGAAAAACAACCACAGGAAAAAACAAACAGGTTCAGAAAAAAATCTACTGGGTTGGTTTGTTTTGAAGCCTAAAGAGTTGAATGTGGATTAAAGTTCTAATAATTAATGCATGAAAGAGTTAAACAAATAAAATTATACTTATGCTTATTATTATTATGATTATTATTATGATTATTATTATTATTATTATTATTATTATTATTATTGTTGTTGGAGTCTGAGATAGCATTATTACGCAGGACTGTTTACATTTCTTTAACAGAGAACATACGTTAAAAACATGAAATTGACCAGATTTATCCTCTAGGTCTTATTGCGGATCTAAAACTGCACCAAGGCTACAACAAACAAACAAACAAACAAACAAACAGACAGACAAATAAATCAGTAAATAATTTAATGAATGTGTGATCATCATTAAAACCCACTGAAGTTCATGAATGTGACTGAGTTCAAGAGTCCATTTATGTAGGACTAGACCTGGACTGGATCCTGTTGGTTCATTTGAATAGAATTCAAAGTCATAACTCAGTCGAACCGTATGAGTCCAGTTGTGGACACACTGAGGTTCTGCTGGACGTAGAGGACACAGTCCTACTGAAGTGTCCAACTGGACGTCTGAAGGACAGACCAGTTCAGGGTCATTTATTCAAATGAAGCTGATGACGTTTGTGGGAGTGGTCAAAGAAACTACAGTACCCCTCCAGTCCAGTAGGTGGAGCTAAGAAGCAGGACCTGAAATCCACCAGTGAGGCCCTGGACCCGCCCTGATCAGCTGATCGGTTCTGGACACATGTGGGTCCAAGACGACAGCAAGGAGGTTGAACCAACGACGACAAATCAAACTACTGACAGACATCACATGACCCCATTATGACACTAAAGATCACATGACCTCAGCTGACAAACTGAACCAAACACCAGCAGGTGCAACAGAACAACTCCAGTCAAACCCACAGAACCACATCTGGACCAACGGTACCTTCCCTTAGAACCTCCATTATTTGAGCTCTAGTGGTTCCATGTGAACAGCTGGACAAGAAGGGGGAGGGGCCAGGGGGTGGAGGGGGGAGGGAGCAGAGGGGTAGAAGAGGGAGGGGCCAGAGGGGTAGAAGGGGGAGGGGCCAGGGGGTGGAGGGAGCAGAGGGGTAGAAGAGGGAGGGGCCAGAGGGGTGGAAGGGGGAGGGGCCAGGGGGGGAAAGTGGGAGGGGCCAGAGGGGTGGAAGGGGGAGGGGCCAGGGGGGAAAAAGTGTGGTGTCTGATTCCACCCAAACGGACCCACAGAACCAAACCCGGCCAGTCGGTGGAATTGGACCGGACACAATATTTGACACTAGGGCTGGGTAAAAAAAAATCAATTTAATCGACCTTAGATCGATTTCATTTTACTTTTGCGTAATCGATTAATAGTGGATGAGATCGATTCTTCAGAGCAGGACCGGCAGTAGGCAGAAGTGTGGGCGGCTCTGTCTTGCGAACCCCTGGGGAAGACGGGGTGTCTTGGTCTGGCTCGCGACGGCTCTGGTGCTGAAAAGAGGCGGAGGAAGGGTGGGGAAAACCCCTCCACTGGAGGTCCTCCTGGCCTCAGACTCGAACCTACAGTGTGAAGGAACTGGCTGCCTGGAGGTTCTCCGAGGAGAGTCGCAGAAGCCGGTCGTTGTTGGAATATTACCTCGGATCCAAACTATCACCTGTGGCTGAGTACGGAGTTAGAGGAATAGGAAAGTGAAAATGTCCGACCGCCACACTACCCCCCCCACCCCCCACCAACAATCACTGAGCATGCGCGCCCCCCCCCAAGTGAGTAGAAACCACCAGCCATAAAACAAAATAAAGATGATGAAGAAGTCCGTTCAGATCCACTGTAGGAACATGGACGTGTTTGTGTCCTGTTCATTATTTCAGAGCAGATTCATTTGTTTACTGCTGAAATGTCAGATTTATTTACTGTCTAATATCAATATTGATCCCAGTATTGATGTGTTGCATGACTGCGGTAGTCAAATAATCAGGTTACAACTCAAAATTGTACTTTGATATCACTAAGATAATCTGAATCAATCAATTAATACTGAATCGAATTGATATTGGATCGGATCGAATTGTGATTAATCGATTCAGAACCTTATGAATCGAAATTGAATCAATTATGGAAATTGGCCATGATACCCAGCCCTATTTGACATTTATTTATGTCTTTATCGATCATATTGATCATATATTATCTAGAACATATTCTATCAGATACTGTTCTGTGTTTAATAGTGTTTTAATGCGTGTTCTGGTTGGTTCCAGTTCTTTTTGTTTGTTTTCTCCACATGTTCGAGTGTTGGTTCTGTTTAAATGGACCAGTTATAAAAGCGGATCTGGGTCCAATTCAACTGAACCAAATACAGGAAGTGGACTACAACACAGGGCATTATGGGTAAAGGACGTGTGGCAGAAACAGAAGATGAACTGCATTTGTTCAGTTTGTTTATTTTTTTTCATTTTCTTCATTTTGTTTTTCATTTTGTTTATTTTCTTCGTTTTGTTTATTTTCTTCGTTTTGTTGATTCTTTTGTTCGTTTTGATTCAATGTTGACTTTCACAGCCTTAAACCAAAGTGAAAAAAAGTTGAACCTTTTTTTTTTTGTCATGTTCATCTTGTCATGTGACGTCGATCAGAGACTGAGGTCAGACGAACGTGTGTTTATTCCATTAAATAAATCATGTTAAAGTGATGAACACATCAGACTGTGGTGTCGACTGAAGCTTTATTGGATGAATCTTATACATCGTGTCACTATATTACAGACATATTACATTATATTACATGCAGAGTGTCTCTGTTATTCATGTTCCAGGGTTAAATGTCTTACAAACGCATGCGTCTTGAATAAAAAAAGTCTATTCCAAAAGTCCAACCTTTAATTTAGTAAATACATTAAACATAAAAACACTTACAAAAGGAATCGGGTCAAAATAAGACAGAAAAGTTACATCGATGGAAACGTCTCAGTCTGACACGATCCAAACCAGGGCTGTCCAACATACGGCCCACGGGCCCAAACCGGTCCGATCCGGTCCGAGGGATGAAAATGTGAACTGGAAAAAATTACACTGAAGTTATTAACGATAAATGATGTTCAAATCAGTTTAGTTCAGGTTCTACATTCAGACCTGTATGATCTAAAGTGGATCAGAACCAGTAGAATAAGAACAGAATAAACTAGAAATAATGACAAATACAAACATTTCTATTTGTTTTAATGTAAAAAAGTTAAATTACATGAAAAAACCTGAATAATCTGAACCAATCTGACACGTTTGAATAGAATCAGTGTAATTGGACCAAAGGTTCTGCCTGTTATTACATGTGTTTATACGTTAGAATGAACATGTGAACAGATAAATGTACAAAAATATTATTAAAGTTATTGTGAATATTGTTAAAATTACACAGATTTTTCTAATTAAGTTTCAATTTGTTCATGTAATCCACATTTTCAAAGGATAGTTTTTAGATGGAATCATTTTCATCATGTAATAGTTTGTGTTAGTCATCATTTCTACTTTGTTCTGTTCTTTTTCTACTGGTTCTGATCCACTATAGGTCCTACGGGTCTGAATGTAGAACCTGAACTAAATGACTTTAACGTCCATTTTGTAAACGGGTGAGTTTTGTTCATGATTGTTTTACCGAGTCTTAAAGTGAAGCTTTAACGTGTCCGGTCTAAATATTGCACCGTTTCACTTCATAAGGCAAAAATCAAAGTAAAAAAAAAAGTTCTAGATTTGTTCAGAGATTCCGAGGGTTAAAGGTGATTTCAGCGTCTGTGAGGTAGAAAAAACACAAACACACGACACCATGAACGTGGATGGAAACCAGGTGTGTTCGAGTCCTACCTGAAGAACCACAGCACCCCCACCAAGGTCAAAGGTCAAAGGTCGGAATGAAACACGACACCGAGCGCCGTACGAGTCCAAACACGAAACAAACGAGAAAAACCACAAAACCACGAAGGAACGAGTTCAGCAGAGTCCAAGGTTTCGCAAAAACAGACAAATATGACGGGTCCATGAACGCATCACAGTTTATCTGGAGATTAAAGACGAGAAAGAAGGAACCGATGGAGTAGAAGAAAAAAAACGACGAAGTCTTTAAAAACAGGTTTAACGAAGACGATCAGCAACGAAATGGACGAAAACAAACAAAAATGAATTAAAATATGAACAAAAAACAAAAATAAACAAAAATATGGATGAAAACAAACAAAAATGAACAAAAATATGGATGAAAACAAACAAAAATAAATGAAAATATGGACCAAAACAAACCAAAATGACCAAAATGCTCCAAAGGAGTTTTATTTGTTCATTAAATCTGTAAAACCCACTGGTTGAAGGTGGATTTTAAAGCTGATGTTTTCATACTGGTTCCACCTTCAGTCACTTAAACTGGACTGAACTGGATTCAGGATCAAACAGGTTTGAGCTTGACTTCGATCACATTAAACAACAGGACGTTTAATAAACATCGACTCGAAACAAAAACCATCTGATTATTTATGTCAAAAACAGATGAAAACCAGTTCAGTTCAAACCGTTTCCAGGTTTGAATGACGTCTGTGCTTTGAATCGTCTTTTTCCTCAGTTTCATCGTCCTGTCGTCTCCTTCTGGGTCAAAGGTCAAAGGTCACTAAACACAGATCTGGTGGTTTACGCCGACGCCGGACATTCACTCTTATTTCAAACTGGTGTCTTTAATCATCTGCTTCATCTGATTAGTGGAATCAGCTTTTTCTGCTTAAATCGTCTATTTTGTCTTTAATCGTCTTTCTCATCTTAAATCGTCTTCTATCGTCTTAAATCCATCCCGTTCATCGGTTCCTTTCGTTTTTCTGTACCTCGGTTCCTCAGACCCGCTGAACCGCCTTCGCGTTCTTTCGTCCAACAGCAGTTAAAACATACAGAATGTGCGCGGTGGCCTCCCGGGTCCCGCCCCCTCCACCGGGACTCCGCCCCCTCCTCCTCACTGCACCATGAATGACGTGGACAGCGTGTCCTCGTGTTTGAGTCCGTTGCGGGCGATGATCTGCTCGACGGCGATGTACGTCCCGGTCAGGAACCCGATCAGACCCACCAGGCTGATCAGGACATTCTTGGCCGTAACCAACGGTGACAGGCCTTCGTTGTGGAACGCCACGATCTGCAGGATGGGCGGGAAGATGAGCGCCAGGAAGCTGCTGCTGACGGAGCCGACCAATGAGATGACCAGGTCCAACTCTGGGATGAGGATGGCAAGAGCGCCTGCACACGAGGGACAAGACCCAGATCAGAACCACAACCAGAATAAACAACAACAATAATAACAATAACAACAACAATAACAATAATTATAATAAGAATCAACAGGGTTAAACCAGTGTTTCAGGACACACACACACACACACACACACACACACTTGTCTCTGATTTTCAATATTTGATCAGATGAAACTGTATTGATCCTTCAGGACATTAAGGTTCCAGTATCAGCACAACTAATGTAAACAGAGAAGAAATATTAAAACAATAAATAATAATAATAATGTAAAACAATAATAACAGTAGTGAAAAAACATGTCATTACATATTAGAAAGTACTGGTAGAAATAAATATTACAGTAATAAATAACTAAATGAATATAGACAGATTAGATAGATTAGATAGATAGATAGATATCCCCAAAACTAGGTCTAAAACCAGGTCTATGTACACCAGGTCTAAAGCAGGTCCAAAACCGGATTTAAAACCAGGTCTAAAGCAGGTGTACAACTGGGTCTAAAACCCGGGCTGGAAGCAGGTCTAAAACAGGGTCTAAAACATGGTCTAAAGCAGGTCTATGTACGCCAGGTCTAAAAGCAAGTGTAACCCAGGGTCTAGAAGCGGGTCTAAGTCCAGAACCTGCATGGTCTAAGTCCAGAACCCTGATGGTTTAATTCCAGAACCCTCATGGTCTAAGTCCAGAACCCTCAAGGTCTGAGTCCAGAACCCTCATGGTCTAAGTCCAGAACCCTCATGGTCTAAGTCCAGAACCCTCCTGGTCTAAGTCCAGAACCTTCATGGTCTAAGTCCAGAACCCTCCTGGTCTAAGTCCAGAACCCTCATGGTCTAAGTCCAGAACCCTCCTGGTCTAAGTCCAGAACCCTCATGGTCTAAGTCCAGAACCCTCCTGGTCCAAACAGATGTACAGTCACGTGTTTAAAGGTCAGGTTTTCATGATGTAACTGGACTGTTTTCACTGGGTTTATTTTGCTGGTTCTGATCCACTTTAGATCATCTAGGTCTGAACTGGACCTGAACTAACATGAGTCTGATCTACAGAACAGAGTCAGTTTAAGGCCTGAAGAACCCAACATCCTCTAGGACCAGAACCTGTCGACTTAAAGGAACCGTTTCAGTTCAGAACTCCATGGATCCAGACGGAACAAGTTCTCATCAGAACAGAAAACACCTGCTTTATTATGTGACAGTAAACGCATCATGAAACCATATGATGAAGATGAGGATGAGGACACTGGGTCTGTTCTGGTTCTGGGTGTTCTCAGATAAGAACCCTCTCCGTGGTCAGACACATCAGGGCACTGTGGCATAACGGATCCGGATGAGGGGCGGAAAATGGAGGCGTCGCCGTGGGAGACGGCGGCGGAGGGAGGAGATGGATGAGGTGGGGGAAGGAGACCACGCACTGGGAAATAAATCACAGACGCCTGCTGGGAGAAAATAAAGCCGTGGTCCTGGGATTGTTTTTCACATGTCGACAGGACCGCGGAGATGGTCGCCGGGGATGCTGGTTGCCATGGTAACATCCATAAACAGCCGCGGGGAAACGCATTCGGACAAAGCAGGAGATAACAACAGAGGGGCGTGAACGTGTGCACCTGAGCAGAAGTTACACACATGACCGCACCTGAAAGGACACAGCGGAGGTCAAGTGTCCGTCTGAACGGAGAGTGGCCGGTACCACTGATGAAAGACGCTTTCAACCGACATCAGTCACTCACTGCTGCATGTTCATAAAGTCTGACCAATTAACTGACAACAGGGCGGCAGCAAGGACGAGAGGTCATGTGACAAAGCGGACTGAAATGACATCATCATGGACTCCAGTAGAAGAAACCTGACAGAACCAAAGAGAACCACCATGAAGGGCAAAAGGAGGAGGAGGAGGAATAGGAGCAGTAGGAGGAGGAGTAAGAAGAAGAAGAGGAAGAGGAGGAGGAACAGAAGGAGGAAGAAGAGGAGGAGGAAGAGGAGGAAGAAGAGGAGGAACAGGAGCAGTAGGAGGAGGAGGAAGAAGAAGAAGAGGAAGGGGAGGAGGAAAAAGAGGAGGAAAAAGAGGAGGAGGAGGAACAGGAGGAGGAGGAGGAAGAAGAGGAGGAGGAAGAGGAGGAGAAGGAAGAAGAAGAGGAGGAGGAGGAAGAAGAGGAAGAGGAGGAGGAAGAGGAGGAGAAGGAAGAAGAAGAGGAGGAGGAAGAGGAGGAGAAGGAAGAAGAAGAGGAGGAGGAGGAAGAAGAGGAAGAGGAGGAGGAAGAGGAGGAGAAGGAAGAAGAAGAGGAAGAAGAGGAGGAGGAAGAGGAGGAGGAGGAAGAAGAGGAAGAGGAGAAGGAAGAGGAGGAGGAGGAGAAGGAAGAAGAGGAGGAGGAAGAAGAGGAGGAGGAACAGGAGAAGGAAGAAGAAGAGAAGGAAGAGGAGAAGGAAGAAGAGGAGGAAGAAGAGGAGGAGGAACAGGAGGAGGAGGAGGAAGGGGAGGAGGAAGAGGAAGGAGAAACCTAAATGTGGTTGACAGTGATGGTTGGTTTCCATGGAGACGTAGCTGCAGGTGGATGTTCAGAGGCTGTAGGTGGAACCCTGGGGTTCGTAAAGGGTTCTGGTTCTGGTCTTGGTTCTGTGTTCTGGTTCTGGTCTTGGTTCTGTGTTGTGATTGGTTTCATTGTGTGCTGCAGGTGCACGTGTGTCTGAACTGTAATTATAAAGTCAGTTGGAGGAAGAGCTCGTCTCCACATTCTCTAATTAAACTCAGACTTCTGTTGGAATTCAACTGTCAGTTAAAGTCTGTGTCCTGGAGGAAGAAGAGGCAGACGGTCAGTACTACTATGAACACAGACTGATGGGCTGAGCACTGACACTGACACACAAACACACACACACACACAAACACACACACACTAACACAAACACACACACACACACACAAACACACACACACACACACACACTAACACAAACACACACACACACACACACTAACACAAACACACACACACACACACACTAACACAAACACACACACACACAAACACAAACACACTAACAAACACACACTAACACAAACACACACACTAACACAAACACACACACACACACAAACACACACACTAACACAAACACACACACACACACACTAACACAACACACACACACACACACACAAACACACTAACAAACACACACTAACACAAACACACACACTAACACAAACACACACACACACAGACACACACACACAAACACACTAACAAACACACACACTAACACAAACACACACTAACACAAACACTAGCACAAACACACACACTAACACAAACACACACAAACACACTAACAAACACACACACTAACACACACACACTGTAATGGTCAAAGTGTGGACCAGATGCATGTTGATCTGATGTTCTACAGGTGTTTGTTCCACACATCCACTGGTCTGTGTCTGCAGTAGATCAGAACATGTTCTAGGATAATCAGCCTGGAAAGGATTGGACTGAACAGTGTTGTCCTTTGGACTTCAACTGTCCAATCATTAATGGGCATGTTTTAGACAGACACATTTAGGGACACATTCTGTTCTGTTACTGTGGATGGTTTGGGTTTTACTGGTAGAGCAGTGTTCTTATGGAGAACACTCCTGTTTATGTGTGGAACACATGTGTGCTCTAGTGGGAGAACGTCTGAAACACTTCAGTCTGGTTTCTCCCTCCATGGACAACAGAGTACTCAAATTAAACGTCCACTAAGAAAAGACAGCGTCCATTATCCCAGGGTTGGGGATAAAGGGTGGAGATAAAGACTAAGTGGACAGTTCCTCTGAGCGCTCGTCTGAAATCAGATGGATTCAGCCTTGAACGGAGTCTGTGAAGAATAATGAGAACCTGAGAGGGAGAACCACGCCACGCCTTAAGGTGGAACGAAAAAAACGCCCCGTTCACCTTCCGCTCCAAACGCCCCCTTTACCTTCCGCTCCAAACGCCACCGTTTCAACACCACGACTGGACTGAAACGGTGGAGCTGCTATATAAAATATAAGAACCACCAGTGTTCAATATTCATTTACAGCTGACTTCCATGAATAAATTCATATCAATACCTTTGAAAACTAGGCGTTTAACATAATTCGCACAGCAGTGAGCAGCAACAGAGAACAAAACAATCATGTTCTAGGATGAGATGGAAGAGTTTACAGCAGATTACTGAGGAAGAGAAGGAGGAAGAATGTCAGAAATAACACTCAACAGAGTTAAACTAAAAAAAAAACAAATATGACAAAGATAAAGTTAATCCTCCGGTGTCCAGGTGAATATATTAAATGTACTTTACCCCTGTGGTGTCCAGGTGAGTATATTAAGCACACTTTAATCCTCTGGTGTCCAGTTGACTTTGGACCGATACTCACCTGGTCTGGCTCAAGTCCTGCTGGATGAGCTGGCAGCAGGACGCGGACGGGACCTGGACTGGACCGGGACCGGCTCCAGGGTTTTCCACAGAGATAAAGGAATGAAAACCAGAAAACCTGATCTGGAATAAAGGCCAGGGTCTAGGTGGAGGCGTGTCCTCAAACACAGGCCGGTCAGACAGAAGATCCAGACGTGAAGGTCTGAGGCTCTTTTCAACTATCTGTGGTTCCTATCAGGCATGTGTTTATTTTACATGGATGAACACGTGACTGAGCTGAAGAAAATGCTGAAGGTCAACACATGGACCTGAGCAGATCTGCAGACCAACACTAGGTCTATCACATCATCTCCTGATATTTGTACCGCTGTCTTCTACAGTCACATGATAATTCAAACGTCCACCAGAGCAGAAGGTGAATGTGTGCACATGCCATCGGTAAAAACATAAGGTCAGTATTCTTTACTGTCACTCAGTCAGTGCGCTAACATTTAGCATAAGGCCACCAATGAGCCCTTACAGATGAGCATATTCCTGCAGCTCCACCCCTTTGGTCCAAATATGGTCACTTCCAGTTTAACCCATACAGACCCAGGTCTACTTAAGTATCAGTTCAGTCATTTTTCTCTCTATCTAATCTATCATATCACCTTTTGTTGCCATATTATTCTCTGTGTGTTGTATGTTTCAGTGTAAGTCCTGTATTTTCTATATTTATTCAATTCTCTGATCATGTAGATAAGGGCTGCACAATTAATAGTTAAAAGATTGCGATCTCGATTCACACATGTATGCAATCTCATTTCCAAACACGGACGATTTTTAAGCATTTTATTTCACGGCTGCATTACGAACAAATGCCCACAAACGCAGAACCACCGCCACCTCTTCCCTCAACCAATGGGAAAGCGTCTTTCCAACACATGACCTGCTGCTGTCAGCTGCAGTTGAGTGAAGAAAGAGTGAGTTACAGCGGAGGGACGTCTGCGGTAAAGAGAGTGAAATGGATGAAAACCCCAGTGGTAGTGGTGAGTCACCCACCTGAACTCGTGCCCAGTTAAGGTTCACATGCATCTGTGTTAATCTAATGTCGGTCTTTTCTGTCATCCAGATCCAACTGTGTTTTCATTTTCACTTCTCTGACTTCTGCTGCTGTTCTTCTTGTTCTCCTTTTCTTTTCTTTGCCGGTGAGGATAACTCAGCCTTTAATCAAGAATCAAAAGTCTCACCCTCTCTAAAAATTATGTAATAAAAATATTCCATTGTGCTGGCTGGGAAGTTTCTTTGCGCTGCAAACTTTCACAGATCAGCTGACATCGCTTAGCAACCAGGACTATAAGTGCAGCATTACCGCTGGTAGGGTTTATCCATGCACCACACCAAACACTTCAGACAAAAAAACCATCACCGTCATATATCATACATATGTATAATACATAATAGGCCAGGACAGGAGGGGAGGGAAAAGAGAAAAGAACAGAAAGTTTCACTTTCACTTCTGCAGGGGGTATGGACCGCACCACCCTGTACCCCCATTGTATAAGTTGGACGGAAACCAACGCACGCATAACCGGCCAAAATGCATGCGCTTGCAACCCCCCGCCGAACCGTGCACGTGTGCACACACACACACACACCCATTCCACACAGCCACACCAACAGATCAATTCCACAGCAAACACTGCATAAGTGACTGGATTACTGCAGAGTGATATGAAAGATGCGAATCAGAGGTAAAAGAACCCATTATTGCGGTGCAATAAACATTTTGTGAAAAAAATCGCGCCAGAGAATTGTGATTTCAATTCTATGCAAAAGAATCGTGATTCACATTTTTGCCAGAATCGTGCAGCCCTAATGCAGATGTTCATTAAAGCTCAGATTAAAGTTGATGGTTATTATATCAGAAACAGAGTCTCTGTCCGTGTTCCTCATACGTGACAGTAAACTGAATGTGTTTGGTTTATACCAGGATTTATTTATTTATGTCTTTTACAGATTCAAAGGTGAACATGACAGTACAGGACTGTTGATACTTCTATATGCTCATACTTTCTTCCATTAAAACACACAAGGAAATAAGTACAGTGAAACAGAAACAGTTTGAATTAAAGAGTCATGATCCACTAAATGACAGAGAGAGAGAGAGAGAGAGAAAGAGAGAGGGGCAGAGGGAGGGAGAGAGAGGAGAGAGAGAGAAATAGATAGCGATAGATAAGGTGTGTCACAATACTTACAGAGAACCCCCCCCCCCGTCTTATGAACTGTTTTTTTGTTTGTTTTTTTTTAAAAAGCTTAGATGTTTTTCAGTCCTAGTGATGTGTCTGCATACAGATGTGGAAACTGACCAAGTGTTGAAACAATTCGATTCAACTGGCAGGACATGAGGGGGGGGGGGGGGGGTAGGAATGACTGTGAACGTCTCCTCCAACACATATGGGTCAGTTTGTCCCAGTACAGTTAGCGTTACCGCACATGAACACATGGTCAGCTGACACCACCGACACCAGTGGTCCATGTTGTAAAACCTTAAACTGTGCCACTGTAGTCTTTCAGATGCACAGGATCATGTGTAGGACAGGTGTTTGGTCTCAGTTGTAGGTTGTGCAGGTGCACCAGGGCAGAACCTACCAGCACAAACACTGGTGGAGGTTACTGTGTACCGTTTAAAACAGCTGTAACACGTGACTGAGCTGAAAGAAATGCTGAAGGTCGACCCATGGACCACAGGTGCAGGTCTCCATGTGTACAGCTCTGACCTCCAGGGAGTTTACTGTTGTGTTTGTGCAGACCAACACTAGGTTCATCACATCATCTGATATTTGGAAGGCTGTCTTCTACAGTCACAGGATAATTAGAAGAGTCCAAACAGATGCAGGAAGCAAAGGCCAAACCACCGAGGATGATATCGTCCATCAGAGCAAAGGGTGAAGGTGTGCACACGTCATGGTTCTGAAAGGGTCCAGATATGACAGCGTTGCAGCGGTCCCCAGTGGTTCACCACCTCTGGACTGCCACGCTCCAGAACCAAACGCAGAACAAAGACCAAGAAAAGGAGGCGCACACCACAGCCTCACGTCCTGTCACGTTCCCATCAACAGGTCGACTCCAGCCCGTGGCAAAGTGACTGAGACAACAGCGGAGGGACGGAAGGGACCGGAACCAAGGAACAGCAGAGACCAGATCACCACGAGAACCAGAGAGAAAACAGAAGTGACCACCGCAGATGGAAGAGCAGAACCAGCAGAACCAACCAGGAACGCAGAATTGCGTAGGGATGCTAGGGACCCGTCCCTACCAATATCCTGCCACTACTGTTTAGTCCCTATCAATACAACCACTGTCCGTAGTATTTAGTCAATGATTATGGCACACAAAGGGTTAACGGTCAGTCTCTGCTAGAAGTCCTGCCTCTAACGCAAATGTCCCTCTCTGATTGGCTCTTTGGTTTCACTACTGTACATGTGATTGGCTGTTCCTGCTGTTACTCCATCTACTTGTAAAAGGAACCTGCTAGGTGGACCGCTGACCTAAGTTTTCAATATGTTAGTATTTGTTCTGTCTGGGTCACATCAGCTAGACAGATTTGAATATCAGTGGTGTCATTTACATGTACATTTGTACATGTGTTTGTTTGCGTGCGCGTACCTGTGCGTGTGTGCTCGGTAATTAGGATGTAAAGGATGTCAAAGAAGAGAAAACTGGTCATAAGACTTCTTTAGGAGTCAAAGTGTAAGTTAGTTCAAGGGTATAGAACTGCAGAGGCTCAACACAGATATTGAATAAAAGACAGTATTTTATGCCATACGGATACACTTTTTAACAGTTACTTTACTTATTATTTTTCAGGCATTTCTTTGGAAGAGCAACTGTTTAAAAACACACAAAGAACATTTGTGGGGAAAATACAATAAAACCTCAGATTGTAAATTTGATTCTAGATGTGATTTTATCCATATTTGTGGGAAATGAATTACATGTAATAACTGAAATTAAAAGTCTTTTTTGTTCAGGCAAAAACTGTCAAACTCTATGATCACTGTACCCCTAATCTGTTCATATGTCATGCATCAACATATTTTTGTCAGGTGACAAACAGTAGAGAGGAGGGAGGAGGTAGAGGAGGAGAAGCTGTAAATTCACAGGTGAGGTTCAATAACAATGGATATGTTTGTCATGAGAACAACATTGCAGAATGCATTAAATTCTTGTATTGTCTTTAGATATTCAGACATGCATTATAAAAATGTCAATTACTGAATTTTTTTCTGACTATGATTGTTTGCTTGTTTGATCAGTTCGACACGATCGTGAAATTATGATTGCAAATGCAAAAAAAATATCAACTTTCTGGAGTGCTGCCTTAGAGCACTTTTGTCTCCCCACCAATGTCAAAATCAAACCTACTCCCTTGGAACCAACCCATAAAGATGGAAGAGCAGAAACAGCATGTTGGTCCTCTGGATGGAACTATGAGGAGAAACCCCCCCCCCCCCAAATATATTTAAGAGATATATTCACTTCTTTATCTGTTGATGCAGGTCTGTGTTTTATTCTCACAGCTCCGCTTCAACTTCCCACTTTCTTCATTTCATTTCTTTCATTTCATTTCTTTCATCTCCTTGCCTCTGTTTCCTTTGTCCTCCACACCTCTAACCATGTAAATGACTCAAATAAAAGTCTACTCTTTCCCACTTTGCTTTGGAAGCCTGTGTTGCGCTTGTGGAAGTGTGTGCTCTTTGTACCAGTGTGTGTCATGTCTGATGTGCAGCGCTGCCACTCACTGGTTCTGTGATCCACACCAGCACTGAGCTCCGCCCCTCTCAGCCCATCTAAGCTAAATTAGAATAGAGTGTTCACTTCAAAAGGAATCTGTCGCCATTGAAATGAACTGACCTTTACAACGGTGCCGGAATCGCAGCGGAGCGGAGTTTTCTTTAAACCGTTGTGTCTTTTAACTCTTATCAGTGTGTTCAAGCTCAAAGGGAAACAAATATCAGCCTAAAACCTCAACGTGTTGGAGCCGCAACAACATCAAAGTTGATTAGGCAGTTGTCGCAGTTAAAGCACAGAACGTTTACTCCACCTGTAGATGGAACTGAAACACAGCAGTCTACACATTTCAACACTTGACATTTTCATGGTACGGGGCCCTCCGACGTTAACAAACACCACAGAAACTAATATTTAACGCCATGAGGAGCTTCTGTTTAGGGGTGTAAGAAAATATCAGATCTGCAATATATTGCAATATTTAATTTCACAATACTGTATCAATATTAAAAAGTACTGTATCAATATTTTTAGGTATTTATTCAAATGCAGATACTGTGGAGTTTTATTTTTGTTTTTTTTTGTTTTTCTTTTTTGTTTATATTTTACTTATTATGTACCACTCTTATTAAATTATGTTAGTTCCTTTGTTAGGATTGAACTAAAATAATGTTCTGATGTTAGTTCTGAACTAATAGAATATGAACATTTGAAGAGGATCTTAAACTGTAATGTTTGTAAAACATCATTTAAGTTTTAACACAGGAACATTTGGTGATATAGCGTTAGATCCTGTTCTGATCAAATAAAAATGTCTTTAGTATTTGTGCATATTTCTGGTGTAATTCAATTCTTCCAGGAAAAAATTGCCTTTTTTTAAGAGTATCATGATATATCGTATCATGATCCTAGTACTGGGATTTGTATTGATCGCCAGATTCTTGCCAATACACTCCCCTACTTCTGGTCCAATTCCTTTTCATGCAGAACAAGGAGACATTAAAGTTTCATGACAGATTCACAGGAATATGTGGTTGTTTTGGGACAGGAAACACTTTCAGATGAGCTTTCTCCAGGCAGATGACGCTGCTCTTTAAAGAAAACCCTTAACTCTTACTCTAAGCACCGGCGGCAGCTTCACTGGATGGTGTGGTTGGGCTTTCGGTTTATGTTTCTCATGAATTTTTACTGTTTTTTGTTGTAGAAGATTAAAAAGCAGCTGAGGGGTGATGGACCTGCTGTGACTTTGTCTTTGTACCTTTGAATCCCCTGGTTCCATGTACACTTAGATAACCTTCCAGCGAACGCTAAAACAGCCCAACGCGCTTCGCTAAAACAAAGCAGCGAGTGCAACAAAGACTGAAGTGCGTCCCCGTGGGCTGCGGAGAACCCACGTGTGTTGTGGATTCAAAGGCGAACGTCTCGGAGGCAGATTTCCTCCACGCAGACGCGGGCCGTGCATTGATTCCATCTCATCTGGTATTCTGATTCTGAAACTACGGCGTTCTTGTGCATCACAGATGTGTCGGTACAATCCCGCAGGAAGCAGGTCTGTTCTTGGATCAACACCTTCTTCAACACTTGTGATGAACGCCACACATGAAACCACGGCCTGCCTCACAAATGACCTGCAGACTTCAAGTGGCCCGCACATGCATGTATTCCCTTTTATTAGCTTATAAACATGCATGTGCAGAAACCTGCCGAGCGTGGCTAATGTCATCTGCATAATTCTCTTTAGGCTCCAATCACAGCTAATAAAAGAAATGAAGACGGTGCGGCGTACGAGCCCTGTGGTTCTGCTGTGGATAGAGCCTGTGCTTCATGTGAAGAACAGTGTGTGGAAGGAATGACAATGAACACACACTGGACTGACTGGGAGGAGATGGCTTCCCTCTAACACCCACAATCCTCTGCTTCTATACAGGAGGATAATTCTAAACCCTACTGGGGATTCTGAGCTCCTCTGATTCCATTTTGTATTTGTTCTCCGCTGTATAAACACTTCAGGGTTCACAAGCACTTCTGTAGAGCGTACGAGTACTGTTCACATCCAAAGAACTACGGGACAGTATTGGTATTTCTGTACGAAGCATCGCTCCTTCACTTTAGACACAGTTCATTCATAAAGACATGGGAGTCCCAGATTTAGCGGCAGAGATTGGATCCAGGAATCAGCGACTGACGATAACCAGGTACGATCTGCAAAGGTAGACTTAATTCAGTTCAGTCCAGTCCAGTTTGATTAAATCCAATCCAGTTCCGTTCAGTCTGGTTCCAGTTTGATTAAATCCAGTCCGGTTCAAGTTTTATGAAGTCCAGTCCAGTTCTGTGTAGCCCGGTTCCAGTTTGATTAAATCCAGTCCAGTTCTTTCCTTCCATCTGTAGGTGAGGGCAGGAACGTAGATCGACCTATACATCGACAGCTTTCCCTTTTGGCTCTAGACCTCCAGATACATCCACTCCTCCACTCTTCTCCGACCCCCAGAGGGTGCTCCATCCTCTTCTGACTGAGGACCATGACCTTGGACTTGGCAGTGCACCCCCCCCCCCCCTTCTCTATATTTGCCTGTGAAATCATCAAAGGGTTCATTGATCCCACAGGAACCACAGACCAAACCCAGTAATAACCTCATCCAGTCCACAGTCACGTCTCCAGGTTTCATTTACTCCTTCTATCTAAACATCTAACCTCCTCATGTCCACGTCACAGTCGGACTCATTAAAGCCCTTCTCCAAACCCCCCGCTGGTCTTTAACTACATCCTTCTTCTTTTCATTGATCTGACGTTACCTCTGATTCCACAGGGATCTACGGTTGGACTCTAGTATCTGGTTTACCCCTCACAGATGGTTGTCTCCTCTTCTTCTGCCTCCTCATATTGGTTCTCTAGTGGTGGATCTGGTACCAGGATGGGCCCATCCCATTGGTTTGGAGATGCAGAACCTCATTCCACAAGAATCCAGTGTCCACTAACAGGACTCTGATCTTATGATTATGGACACATCTTCCACTGCAGACCCAAACCTCATCCTCCTACTAAAACATCCATGCATCCTTGAAGAACCAAAGCCCACAGAGTCCAGATCCACCACCCACTGAGCACAGATCCACATCAGCCCTCCTGAATCTGAGGTCTGGGATCTTACAGAGCCTCCTGTTGGGTCTCCATAGTCCAGGAATAAGTCCAGGTTAAAGACACAGAAACTGGAGCTTCAAACGTTGGAGAACTCCAAATCTACATGTTCCAAAAATATCACAAACGCAATGATCAGGGTAAACGTCCTATCATTATTTAGCTCCTGCTAAAAGGGTGGTTTTGGCCTCACCTACTTCAACTCACACACTTCAAACATCATAATAATAATAATAATTAAAGCTGCAAGCAGCATTGGGCGGGACCTCGCACCGGGCGTTCCGCCTCCCCCGCGATCCGCCTCCCGTGACCGTCCACACCTCAGCTCCACTCACACCTCTCCGTCCCCATACCAGTTCCCACCCTTTAGTGTCCGTCCTCCTTACATCTGTACAGAACACCAGCGACCCTCTGCTGAAACCACCATCACCTTTAAAATGACACTTTTATTTTGGAAAACCTACTGTGTGTATGTGCATTTGTTTTGTATGTGAGAGAAAGAATCAGTTTGAAAAATGAATTGAAGTTGTATGAATAATTGAGCATAAAAGTGATGATGTCTCACATTTAAGGCTTTTATTTTGGAAAAACCCTATTGTGTGAGCATGTGTGTCTGTGAGAAAGAGTACTTTTGAATGAAGAAACATTGTACAAAGAGTTGAGCGTTTGATCATAAAAATGAAAAGAAGTTATGTAATAGAAATTTTGTATTATTGGTATTTGGGGTTTTATTTTGAAAAAATGTACTCCGTGTACTTTTGAATGTGTGCAAAATTTCCAGTATCCAAAATACAATGCAGTAAAACCTGTTTTAAGATGGAGAAAAAAAAAAAAAAAAAAAAAAAAAAAGTTTGGATTGTCTAGGACTTGAACCCAGGTCCTCTTGCTCCATAGGCAGCTACATGAACCACTACACTAAGGACAGCCATAGACAGCTGCCCACCAAGAAGAATTTTATAGGGACTTTGTCATTGTTAAAAGTGAAAGTAAACATAGTCTTCAAAAAATCGCCATAATTCCATAACCATAGGTCGTATCTGAAAAATTCTTTCACTTTTGGATTCTGCAGACTTGTGGGAATTGAGTGAGGTATAACTTTTTATTCAAAAGTCTGGAATGACTGAGTACTAATTGCAGAAACGTAGAGTAACTTTCAAAGGCAGATTGCCAACTTCCTGTTGGAGTTAGCTCATGAGTGTCAGTGTATGATTTGTCGGGCTCAATCAGACCAACATTTTGGCATTTGTTTCATGTTTCTGTGACATTCCTACTGGCCGCTAGGGCCGATTTTGTGTGTTTTTTAGTACATAGGTGGCGCTACAGAGTCCATTTTAGCATGCAAGGGGTTAATTTTGATATTGTATGAAAGTGTTCACCAGTCATGACATACATGGCAAATTTGGTGAGTTTTGGAGCATGTTAAGGGGGTCAAATGGCAGTCTAAAGTGGAAAAAGTATGAAAAGAAACAAATTGTTATAAATCAATAACCGTACATCCTATCTCAAAAATTTTTGGATGTGAGAGTTGTGCTGAGTCCCGTGAACGCGTAGATACGTCACATGTGGGGAAAAACTCCAAAATGAAAAATGAGTTCCAAACATCGCAACTTTGCATGCTTGTAAAAAAGAAACTAAGACAGTTATGGAAAAGGTGTGAAATCGTTGTATTAAGGAGGGTTCACTCTATCTTTTGGCGCTATTTAGAATACCACAAATGGTGTCATCGGAGTTAGTTTTAGAAATTTTATTTTGAAAGGCATATTGTGAAGTTCCTGTTGCAGATAGGTCATGAGTGTCAGTGGATGATTTGTAGAGCATGATCCAACAAAAATTTTGGCACTGGTTTCATGTCTGTACGACATTCCTACTGGCCACTAGGGCAGTTGCTGTTTTTTTCACATAGGTGGCGCTAGAGAGGCCATTTTGGCACCTATGGGGTTAATTTTTTCATTTTATCAAATTTTTCGCCAGGCCTGACATGTGTGCCAAATTTGGTGAGTTTTCGTGCATGTTCAGGGGGTCAAAATCCAGGTCAAAGTGGTGTGTGAATAATAATAATAATAATAATATAAAAACGAACGAAAAACAATAGGGCCTTGCTTGCAGGCAAGGCCTCTCACTGTGTGAGAGGGCCTTACCTTTCGGCTCGGTCCCTAATAATAATAATAATAATAATAATATTATAATTATTATTATTATTATTATTATTATTATTATTATTATTATTATTATTATTACACACGATGTCCACAGACCCAGATGTTTTGAGGCTGACATCAGACTCAGTGTAACTCCAACTCTAACATCTGTATTCTTTGTTGATTCATGTTTGGTTTAAATACTGACTGTGATTCCTTTACTGACCTGCACTGTCACAGAAGGACAGAACCCACAGAGTATGACCTCATCAAATGGGGTCACATCAGTTCTGATGTCATTTATAGTGTTATACCCACGCATTTTACACCTTTCAAGTGTTATTCAACACCATTTGATCATGTGTCAATGTACTACAAGATCTCCAGCTTATATAACCCTTAACCCTAAACCCTAACCCTTAACCCTTGACGGACAGACAGACAAATGGACAGATGGACAAATGGACAAACAGACGAACGCGCATAAACGGGTGAATTCATTTATAAATAAACTGTACCACAGAGTAATTACACAGGAGGTGTGTGTTACAGGACATGAATTGGACTCAGAGGACAAATGTCTTCACCAAATAGCACAGACACACGTCTTCACCTGCAGACACACAACAACTGTCCAGTCCAGGGGTGTCAAACATAAGACACTTTCCCACCAAACGGTCCAATCCGACCCATGGGATGAGTTTACTAAGTACAAAAATGACATAATATTTCAGACTGATGACTACTGCCAACAGTAACAGATACTTATGAACAAACAGAACTGCAATAAAACCAAGTTCATCCACTAAACTGGACTCAAGTGTTTACAGCCAACAACTACAAGTCCAAGGAAAATGAGGTCACTTCCTGTTGTGTAGTCGACAGGTAAAGGAAAACCAGGAGATGGTTGGTGTTCAGAAGGTGATTGGATCAGATATATAAACCGCCAGGGTTAGACTGGTTTGGTCTGGACTGGTTTGGTGTGGATTAGACAGACAATAGTCTATTATATATAAAAAAACCCACACACATCACTGTATGCAGACGATACACTATTATATATATAAAACAACACAGATACCTCTGCATGTAGACTGTACACCATTATATAGAAGCAAACAACATATACCCCTTTATGAAGACAATACACTATTATATAGAAGAAAACCACACATACCCCTGTATGTAGATGATACACTATTATATAGAAGAAAACCACACATACCCTGTATGTAGACGATACATTATATAGAAGAAAACCACACATACCCCGTATGCAGATGATACACTATTATATAGAAGAAAACCACACATACCCTTGTATGTAGACGACACATTATATAGAAGAAAACCACATATACCCCGTATGCAGATGATACACTATTGCACAGAAGAAAACCACATATACCCCTAAATACCATTGTATACAGATGATACACTATTATATAGAAGAAAACATCATACACCCCTAAATACCCCTGTATGCAGATGATGTTCTAAACCCACATATAAGGTTCAGATTCTTTATTTGTCCGTATACAGATCACATATGAGGACATGCACCATACAGTGAAATTGACGTGCATTTAATCCACCACTAGAACACGGCACCACATCCACTGCAGACTAGGAGATCACGATATCAAGTCCCCGAGGAGCAAATAGGGGATAAGTGCCTTGCTCAAGTACACATCAGCCAACAACTTTTTGCCAGTCTGGGGAACTGAACCAGTGACCCTTCAGTCACAAGCCAACTCTGCAGCCTCCTAGGCCACGGCTGTCCCTATATATAAATATAAATATCCGTGTATGCAAATGACATTCTATTATACATAAGAAAACCACACATCACTTCTCAGAAAATGTGACATTTTCATTTCATTTCATTATTTTTTCAACAGCAAACATTCGACTGACGTCTGAAAATAGATACAAAACAGCAATGGCCGACGCTGTAAACATCCGCTGTGTCTGTTATTGTTGCTTCCATCCCCTCAGTCTTCACATACAGAACATCCTGCTGTCTTTGCATGATCTGACTTGTGTACTTACAGGTGAATATGACCAGGACAGTGCGCAGCAGCAGGTCCACCGCTGTCTCCCACCTCTCAGACACTCGAGCCACCACCGGAGGGATGAGGATCTCAGCTGGAACGTAGAACTGCAGGGCGAAGGTGATGAAAATACCAAAGCAGTACAGCAGCTTCACAGCCTGGTACGTCCTGCAGAAAACCACAAGACAGAGTCAGACTGCGGAGGAACAGAGATAAAGAAAGACCGGAGGGAAATCCAGGTGGAACACCGACCATGGCACAGCCAGAACAAACACCGCTCAAACACAACGAGCCTCCCACAGAACGCCAATCAGCCCCAGGAACAAACTCAACTGGACGTCCGTAAACTAAAATCAAACACTGTCTGACTTATTCAGGGATTAAAGCAAAAATTTTTCATCTGACTGAAAATTTTCTGGTCAAAATCACTGGCCACTATTAAAAATGATGCAATACAATACTACTATAGCGTACAAGTTTATATAGTCAAATTTGGCAATACTGTAAAACACACTGAATGGGAGAGTGTACAGGTGTAGAAGATTAGTAAGATGGATAGAAAAAATGTCATGAGTGGTAGTGGTGGGGGGTCTGGGGGTCCTCCCCCAGAAAATTTTTAAAGCTTCAGGTCAATTTTGGTGCTCTCTGGTTAATTTTGAAGGGTATGAAAACCTTTGAAGCAAGTGAAAATAACTAGAAGAAAACCTTACTGCAAAAAATGAGTGAAAAACTTTTTATTTAACAGTTTAGGAACTCCTAAAACATAACTCCAACAGCACATGAATTTTGGGGAAAATGTCTGTGTAAATGTAACCCTAACCAACTAATCTTTTATTTTTTCTGCTTTTTGGCACTAAAACCAAAAGTTTCAAGCTTGGTCATTCCGGATCTATTTTTACATCTATTTTTCACGCATCTCTCAATAGTTACCACTTCAGCACCTTCCTCTACAAATGTGTCCATGATGTCGTATATGCTAGCCAAAATAATCTGTACGTCGTCAAACCTGCGTCCACAACCCCCTCCCACCAATATCATGTTCTCTTTTGATTGGAAGAAATTACGTCAACTGAAATTACGTCAACTGAAACAGAAATTACATTCCGTTACAGATACTCTCTGAGGGTATTTAAAATACAGTGGCTTTGCAAATACCAAGGGTGTTACTCATTCATTCAATTTTATCTTCGTACTGTACCACACAGATAGAAATAAGATGCTAAACGGGTCAAAATAAAGCACTTATGAAGTCGGGCGCGTAACCACGTAAAGGCGGCCTTACACTGTGCGAGTTCAGAGACGATTTCTCACTTGTGCGACTATTTCTGGGATCGGGCCAGATGTGCCTCTAAATCATGTGTCGTACGTCGTGCAGTGTACATGGGGTAAAGAGAAGCGATTAGCACCTCACGACCACCTAATGACCAGCAATCGTGCGTTCGCAAGGAAAACGGAGCTGTTTGAAATCCTGCTCGCTCCTCGTGAGTGTATCGTACTGTCAAAGCAGTGCCACGAGCCGATGGGCCTCAAATTCTCACACTGTGCATGCGCGAACACAGACGCGTACAGTAGCGTACAAGCTAACAGTAGCTGGCTATTGTCCTAGTGCAGTTTAGCTTTTGCAGCTTACCTCTAATTCCTGCTGTAGGATTGACAGCCCATACTGTCCACGTCTGGACAACCAATTCCTGCACCAAACACATCGTTGTCTTTTCTTCTTTTTTGATTCCTCACAGATAATGGCACATATTGCCAAAGCAGCTCGTTGGTTTTTGTTCAGCACTACCATTTCGTGGCTCACACCAATACACAATCGTCTATGCACTTTTACGGATTCCTTGGCATTTTAACGTTGTATTTCCGGATACAACACTCGAACGTGTGGTGTGTCCTGTGGTGTATGGTCCTACAGTGTGAGCAGTCAGGTCGCATACGAGCGTCGGTCCGTGCAGTGTGAGAGCATGAATCGTGAGCCTGACTGTACGACTGATTCGCACAGTTTGAGATGGAGCTTAAGGCCGCGGCGCGCACAGCCGCACGCACGGGAAGGGCACATACACACACACACACAAGTCATATACCGGCAAGAGGAGATAAGCTATGAACCCAAACATGAAGGTACATGTAGATCCATTCTGTCTTCCTCCCTTTTCACTGTGGTTCTTTCATAATGAAAGCTACTTGTTAGCACTAAACTAAAGTTAGCGTCTGGAGGCTGAACTTCGGTAAAGCTGAACTTGTCCATGTGTTTCTGAGGCACAGAATGAGCAGCGTTTCCTTCCAAAGATAAATAGTCATCAATCTCTCCTCCCGACATAAAAATAAAGAAGTCATCTTATTATCATCACTGTTAAACCTATCAGCCCCCTGTGCGTGGCGTGCCTGTGTTAAACACCTGCAGACCCAGGACAGGATCGCGGTGCTGACTGAACTCCGCGAAACACGTGGGGAAGTTACTTCAATATGACTTTTTTCCCCCCTCAATTTTTCCATTTGACGGAAATCTGTCGTGGTGACGGAGAACTTTAATCCCTGGACTTATTTTATAGACACAGACGCTGGTCATTATAGTTTGAACCTGATTGAACAGCCAATCCAATCTATTCCATCAATTAGGAGAATCAGCCCAGTCACAGGAGCGTCTTCAAACACATCTGTCTGCAGCTCCATGTTCAGCTCCAGTTTGGTTTAACCGACTCTATTCTCCTGAAAACAGATGGAGCTTTTACACCAGCCTCACTTTAACACTAGCCTCACTTTAACACCAGCCTCACTTTAACACCAGCCTCACTTTAACACCACTTAAACACTTTAAGCTCCGCCCACTTCCACCCCTCCCCCTCAGCCAATGCAGACCTCTACCCTCATGTGTTCTAGACCAATAGAAGAATCCACCCTCAGATCCCAGCTGATGATTGGTTCTGTCTGTAGGTTCTGGTACCATCAGTTAAATGACAGCGTCACTGGAGACACGACCGTCCTTAAAGGGTTAAACCACTGGTCCAACAGGGACTGGACTACTGTGGAGTAGTATCCTGTGGTGTCCTGTAGTGTCCTATCCTGTCCTGTGGTGTCCTCTAGTGCCCTGTAGTGTCTTCTAGTGTCCTCTGATGTCCTCTAGTGTCCTCTAGTGTCCCATAGTGTCCTATAGCGTCCTCTAGTGTCCTGTGGTGTCCTCTAGTGCTCTCTGGTGCCCTCTAGTGTAAGTGTGGAGGTGTGTCCTCACCAACAGTTGGGCAGGTTCAGTGTGATGCTTCCTCCGATGTGTTCTCCAAAGCACATGTAGCCGATGGTTCCCAGGCTGATGTAGAGGAACGTGACGATGCTCATGCCCACGTACAGAACCAGGCTGAAGCTCTGAGGACGCTGCATCTTATTCTCCAGAGGAAGAACCTGCAGATGTCGATCAGAACCAGTCCAATAATAAAACAATGGATCTGAAGTGGATCAGAACCAGAACTCATCTACATTTGCGTCAGTGTCTGCGTCTGCGTTGTTGTCACTCACCACTCCGATGCCTTCGAAGGCGAAGATGGCCGTGCCAAAGAACAGGGGGTAGTCTTTGGCCCGTCCCACTGCGGGCAGGTTGATGGGGTAGGTGATGTGCTGGGGGTCAAACACAATGAACATCAAGTACATGTTTGGACTCATTCATGTCCTTATTCAAGATTTTACTCTGTCAACTGGATCCTGTATCCTGATCTTGTTTATAAAATATTTACACATATATATACAAATATACAAACATTTAGAGAATATTTACAGATAAAATACAACTATCAATCAACTATATAGACTGGAAAATATAGACAAAAACAACAAAATTGGACAAAAACACCTCAAATCACACCAGTAGAACACTAGTCGAACACTAGTAGAACACCAGTAGAACACTAATAGAACACTAATAAAGCACTAGTAGAACACCAGTAGAACACTAACAGAACACTAGTAAAACACCAGTAGAACACTAATAGAACACTAATAAAGCACTAGTAGAACACCAGTAGAACACTAACAGAACACTAGTAAAATACCAGTAGAACACTAATAGAACACTAATAAAGCACTAGTAGAACACCAGTAGAACACTAATAGAACACTAATAAAGCACTAGTAGAACACCAGTAGAACACTAACAGAACACTAGTAAAACACCAGTAGAACACTAATAGAACACTAGTAGAGCACTATTAGAACACCAGTAGAACACTAGTAGAGCACGAGTAGAATACCAGTAGTACACTAATAGAACACTAGTAGAGCACTAATAGAACACCAGTAGTGCACTAATAGATTACCAGTAGAGCACTAATAGAACACTAGTAAAACACCAGTAGAACACTGATAGAACACTAGTAAAGCACTAGTAGAACACTAGTACAGCACTAGTAGAACACCAGTAGAACACTAATAGAACACTAGTAGAGCACTGGTAGTACACTAATAGAACACAAGTAGAGCACTAATAGAACACTAGTAGAATCCTCCAAAACAGGACTACCACTGTTACATACAAGTATTGACAAGAATTCTTCACTAAAACACTGATAAAAGTCATAAAAATCTTCCACGTCTCTCTCACCGACTGCACTCTACTGCTCTAAGCTCCGCCCACTTCCACCCTTCCCCCTCAGCCAGTGCAGACCTCTACCCTCATGTG
The DNA here is from genome assembly GCF_902148855.1 of Sphaeramia orbicularis. Lineage (NCBI taxonomy): Eukaryota > Metazoa > Chordata > Actinopteri > Kurtiformes > Apogonidae > Sphaeramia > Sphaeramia orbicularis. Next base: position 5,131,730 of record NC_043966.1, read on the forward strand.
TTCTAGGCCAATAGAAAGAACCCAACCTCAGATCAAAGATCACGGTTGGATTCTGTCGACAAGTTTAGGAGTTACAGTCATTTAAATGACGGTGTCACCGGAGACACAACCGTCCTTAAAGGGTTAAAGGGGACTGACATTGGTCCTTAAAGGGTTAAAGGTGACTGACGTGGGTCCTTTAAGGGTTAAAGGTGACTGACGTGGGTCCTTTAAGGGTTAAAGGTAACTGACGTGGGTCCTTTAAGAATTAAAGGTGACTGACGTCGGTCCTTAAAGGGTTAAAGGTGACTGCTGTTGGTCCTTTAAGGGTTAATAAATCATCTTAAAGTGCAGTTGTTGTTCCGTCCGTCCATGAGTCGGTTCTAGATGTAGATAAATGCATTAAATCCTCATCAGCATGAGGGTCAGAACATCGGAGGTCAAATCAATCTGAGAAACCAAAGCCTGTTTAGTTTGGATGTGCAGCCTCTACGCTCCAGTTTTCCCAGAATTCCTTGCTCAGGTGATTCATCAGGTGCACAATTGCCCCCCAGGTCGCTGGATCCTCCTGATGCAACAAATTGCGGCTTCTTTTTTTTTTTTTTTTTCCCAGGTTAGACTATTTCCGTGGAGATAGATGTGTAAAGGACAGAATGTGCCTGATGAAAGCGTCTGGAACCAAACAGGTAATCTGGACCCTGTCAGGACCAGTGGACCACTTATCCATAACCATAACAACCACACCCACACCCCCACCCCCGTCCAATCAGCTGAGAGGAAACACAGACCATTCAACACCCACCAGACAAATGCACACTCTGAGAACACAGAAAAGGACACACCGGAGACTACCACAGAACACTGGACCAGAACCAGAGAATAGGTCCACTGTCCCTGTAGGTCCGAGTCTGTTCTATGTGGATCAGAACCAGTTGAATGTGTTCTATGCCAGGTTCTGGTCTATGTTCCAGTCCTGGTTCTGTTCTCTAAATCTAAATTTGTCAAAACTGTTACAAACTTTGTGGACATTGACCCAAAGAAGAAACAGATCAAATCTGACGACGAAAACAACAAAGATGAAGACAACGACAAAAACAACGGCAAAGACAATAAAGACGACGATGAAGACGATAAAGACAATGACAAAGACGATGACGATAAAGACGACAAAGGCGATAAAGACGATGACGAAGACGATAAAGACAATGACGACGATAATAAAGACGACAAAGGCAATAAAGACGATGACGAAGACGATAAAGACGATGACAATAAAGACAAAGACCATAAAGACGACAAAGGTGATAAAGACGATGACAAAAACGGCAAAGACCACAATGAAGACAATAAAGACGATGACAAAGACGATAAAGACAAAGATACAGACACAGGGTTAGTTGGACATGGGTCCATGCGCTAATGTCACTAATATTAATTGACAACTCACATAGTATAAGAAATATGAGCAGAAGTACCACAAGTGGGAGGGGCTAATCCATTCCCCACCACCGCCCCCTCCTGTTGTCATGTGCGTCTGATGTTACTTCCTTCATATTAATAGTGTTTGTTAACCGGCTCATTAATCTAACATGTGTTAATTATGTGTATATTTACCGCCCTGCTACATTATTCATTTTCTCTAAACCAATCAGAAGTTTCCTAACTCGAACAAGTGCTTGAACCTTCTTCTGTTTAAGAATCATGTTTGTTTGTTGTATGTCGACAGAACACCAGGTTATACACACACACACACACACGTCCGACTGCCTATATGTTCTATTCCATATGTTCTATCCTCTGTGTTCTATATGGTCTATCCTCTGTGTTCTAAATGTTCTCTGTGTTCTATTGTATGTTCTGCACTGTTCACTTCCCTTCCTTGGTTCCTCTCCATGTGTGTGAATCCCAGAGCGTCCATGTCCGTGCTCTGACACTGACGTCTTTTCCTTCTAATTTAATTTCCTGGTTTAATTGATCTCCTCTAAAGGCCTTCATGTAAATCCACTGGTACAGGAACGGTTCCATCGCACACATGTGACTCTTTGACCACGTTCTAATGTGTCATTTACATTCAAGTCAGTCCATGATGAAGTTCCAGGTCAGAGATGTCAGAGGAGCGTCAGTGGGAGTGCGATTAGAACAGGATTTAAATAAAGACTGTGTAAAGAACAAAATAAAACACAGTAAACTCCTGAGGGATTCAGATCATCAACCATCCGCTTATTTATCAACATATTTTAATTAACATATTGATAATACAATGTTTAGTAAATGCTGGACAAATTACTGTTCTGCGTTAATATATATTAAAAAAATAAATCAACATAAAATGGGGAATGTATAAGAAAATAAACAGAAATGAATATAATGACAAAGAAAACATGAAAAATAAAACTAAGCAAAATAATCACGAAAATTAACAAAATAACCAAGAATAAAAAATACAAATGGAAAAAAACAAACAAGAAATTTAAAGTAATCTAAGCAAAATACCAAAAAATAAACATAAAATAGGAAAAATGCAAAAAAACGAATAAAAATTAACACAATGATTAAGAGAAATGCTTTTGTAAATGAGGACAATCATCCAAAAATCAAAAAAAAAAAAAAAAAAAAAAATCAATAAAATGAACAAAAATAAGCAAAATAAATCAACAGCCTGACCAAACTAATCAACAGACAGACCAGTCTAATCCATATCCTGGTGGAAGGCCTCAGTAGTGCGTCGTGCATGTGTTCTTACTGTCAGTGAGTAGAAGTAGATGAGGAGCAGACTGGCCGTCATCACCAGGTTTGCCACCAGGGACAGGGGGGCCAGGTACTTCAGGTTGGGGGTGTACACCAGCAGGACGAACGCCGGCAGGAAGCACAGCATGTAGAGGCGGGAGTCGAAGCTGGGCACCAGCACCGCCGTCTGATTGGTGGAGTTCATCTGACAGCTGAAGGTGGTGGCGTTGGCTGCCTCCACCACCTGGAAACACAAACAGGACAACGGGGTCAAAGGGGTGTGTGTGACAGAGGGGTAAAAGGGGGGTCCTACGGGGTCACAAAGGGGTAACAGGAGGGTCACGGGGGGGGGGGGGGGGGGGGTCACAGAGAGGGTTACAGGAAGGTAACGGGGGGGTTCATGGGGGGTCACGGAGGAGTTACAGAGGGGTCAAAGAGGGGGAGTCACAGAGAGGTAATGGGGGATCATGGGGGGGGGTCACATGGGGGGGTCAGAGGGGGTCATCAGGGGGTCACAGATGGGTCACGGGAGGGGGTCATAGGGGGGTCAACAGGGGAGGTAACAAAGGGGTCACAGGAGGGGTCAAGTCCAACAGGTCTAGATAGGACTCCTTGTTGTCCTTCAGCTGGTTCTTCAGCTGGTTCCATGTGTTACAGTTGGACTATCTTCACACTGACCACATCTGGACGAGCCTGTCTTTACTTAAGAACAGAGGGGGTCAAACATACGGCCCAGGGGCCAAACGGTGCCCCCCAGAGGGTCTAATGTGGTCCACAGGATGAATTCCCTTGTGTCCATGGGGGGTTGAGGTGGACTGTCCTCATGGACTCTATACCAGTGACTGAAAAAACTACTGTTCTGGTTTTATTATTGTTAATGGAAAATAAAGGAAAAAAGTTCAATAAACATAATAGAAAAACTATAACATGACAATAACCTATAAATAATCCTGACTCCAAATACTGTCCTTGGTTTCAGGTGAAAAAAAGTTAAATTAAATAATGAAAACATTTACAAGCTATTAAATCATAATATGTGAATAAAATGTCCTGAAATAAACATTAGTGTTCTTTTCTAAAATCTTCATCTGTGTGTTCGATTCATCTGTAGATCCACTCATCTGTGCGTTCTGTTCATAATGAGATAAAACCTAATGTGTCGATGAAGAGTCAGATGAGGAGGATACTGAGGACAGGAGACACAGGTGTACGACATGGATAAACAGCACCATCTGGTGGATAGAAGGAGAACTACAGGAGAGGAGAGACAGGAGAGGAGAGGAGAGGAGAGGAGAGGAGAGGAGAGGAGAGGAGAGGAGAGGAGAGGAGAGGAGAGGAGAGGAGAGGAGAGGAGAGGAGAGGAGAGGAGAGGAGGACTGTCACCTATACATGGGTGTGTTTGGTTTCATCACCTGTTTGACGTTATCACTGAGGAAGACGAAGTAGACGCAGCAGAATCCAAGCTGAGTGATGATGAGGAACAAGTTCACTGTCCGTCTGAGACACAGAGAAGAGAGTGAAACACAAGTAACACATATGTGGAGAAAGGAGGAGGAGGAGGAGGAGGAGGAGGGGGGAGAGGAGGTGGAGGAGGAAGAGGAGGAGGAAGAGAAGGTGGAGGAGGAGGAGGGGAAAAGAAAGAAGAGGAGGAGAAGGAGAAGAAGATGAAGGAGAAGAATAAATACGAGAAGAAGAAGAGGAAGAAATAGAGAAGAAGAAAGCAGAGAGAGAGGAGAGGAAGAATAAGGAGGAAGAGAAAGAGAAGGAAAAGAAGGAGAAGAAAAAAAGAAGATGAAAAAAAGAAGAAGAAAAAGAAGAAGAAAAAGGAGAAGTATGAGGAAGAGAAGGAAGAGGAGGAAGTGGATGGATGAAAAGAAAGAAAAGAAGGAGAAGGAAGAGGAGAGGAAGGTGAAGAAGAAGAATAAATTAAGGAAGAGGAAGAAAAGAGAAGAATAATGAGAAATAGGAAAGAGGAGAAGAAAAAGGAGGAAGAGAAGGAGAAGAAGGAAAGGAAGAAGGAAAGGAAAGAAGAAAAAAGGAAAAGAGAAGGAAAAGAAGGAGAAGGAATAGAGGAAGAAGGAAAAAGAAGAGGACAAAGAGAAGAGGAATGAAAAGAAGTAAAAGGAAAAGAAGAGAAGAAAAAGGAAAAGAAGGAAAAGAAGGAAATGAAGAAGAAATAGAAGGGAAAGAAGGAGAAGAAGAAAGAGAAGAGGAAAAAGAAGAAGGAAAAGAAGGAAAAGGAGAAGAAAGAGAAGAGGAAGAAAGGAGAAGAAAAAGGAAAAGGAGAAAAAGAAGGAAAAGAAAAAGAAGAGAAAGAACAGTAAGATGTAAGAAAAGAAGGAAAAGAAAGACAATAAAGGAAAAGGAAAAGAAGGAAATGAAGAAGAAAAAAGGGAAAGACGGACAAGAAAGAGAAGAGGAAGAAGAAGAAGCGAAAGAAGGAGAAGAAGAAGAAAGGGAAAAGGAGAAGGAAATGAAGAAGAAAAAGAAGGGAAAGGAGAAGAAAGGGAGAGGAAGAAGGAGAAGAAAAAGGAAACGAAGAAGAAAAAAGGAAAAGAAAAAGAAGGAAAAGAAGGAGAAGGAATAGAGGAAGAAGGAAAAAGAAGAGGAGAGAGAGAAGAATGAAAAGAAGTAAAAGGAAAAGGAGAAGTATGAAAAGGAAAAGAAAAAAGAGAAGAAAAAGGAAAAGAAGGAAATGAAGAAGAAACAGATGGGAAAGAAGGAGAAGAAGAAAGAGAAGAGGAAGAAGAAGAAGGAAAAGGAAGAGAAGAAAGAGAAGAGGAAGAAGGAAAAGAAGAAAAAAAAGCAAAAGGGGAAAAAGAAGGAAAAGAAAAAGGAGAAGAGAAAGAACAGTAAGATGTAGGAAAAGAAGGAAAAGAAAGACGAAAAAGGAAAAGGAGCGGGAAATGAAGAAAAAAAAAGGGAAAGACTGAAAAGGAAGAGAAGAGGAAGAAAAAGAAGGGAAAGAAGGAGAAGAAGAAGAAAGGGAAAAGGAGGAGGAAATGAAGAAAAAGAAGGGAAAGGAGAAGGAGAGGAAGAAGTAGGAAAAGGAAAAGAAGGTAAAGAAAGAGAAGAGGAAGAAGGAAAAGAAGAAGAAAAAGGAAAAGAAGAAGGGAAAGGAGAAGGAAAAGAAGGAGAAGAAAGGGAAGAGGAAAAAGTGGGAAAGAAGGAAAAGGAGAAGAAAAAGAAGAGGGAGAAGGAAAAAAGGAGAAGAAAGAGAAGAGGGAGAAGAAGGAAAAGAAGAAAAAGGAAAAGAAGAGAAAGAAGGAAAAGAACGAAAAGAAGAAAGAGAAGGACAAGAAAAAGGAAAAGGAGAAGGAAAGGATGGAAAAGAAGGAAAAGGAGAAGAAAAAGGAAAAGGAAAAGAAGAATGAGAAGGAAAAGAAGGAAAAGGAGAAGAAAAAGGAAAAGAAGGGAATGAGGAAATAAAAAGGAGGAGAAGGAAAAGAAAAAGAAAGAGAAAAAGAAAAAGAAAAAAGATGACAAAGGAAAAGAAGGAAAAAAGACAAAGTAGGAAAAGAAGCATGAAAAGAAGAAAGAGGACAAGAAAAAGAAGGCAAAGGAGAAGAAGGAAAAGCAAAAGAAGACAGAGGAAAAGAAGACGGAAAAGATGGAAAAGTAGAAGGAAAAGAAGGAGAAAGAGAAGAATGGAAAGAAGTAAAAGGACAGGGAGAAGAAGAATGAAAAGAAAAAGGAAAAGAAGAAAGAACAAAAAGGAAAAGGAAATGGAGAAGAAATAGAAGGGAAAGAAGAAGAAAAAAGGGAAGAGGAAGAAGGGAAAGACGGAGAGGAAAGACAAGAGGAAGAAGGAAAAAAGGAAAAGGAGAAGAAAGAGAAGAGGAAGAAGGAAAAGAAGGAGAGGAAGGAGAAGAAAAAGGAAAAGGAGAAAAAGAAGGAAAAGAAAAAGGAGAAGAGAAAGAACAGTAAGGAGTAGGAAAAGAAGGAAAAGAAAGAAGAAAAAGGAAAAGGAGAAGAAGGAAATGAAGAAGAAAAAGAAGGGAAAGATGGACAAGAAAGACAAGAGCAAGAAGAAAAAAAAGGGAAAAAAGGAGAAGACGAAGAAGAAGAAAGGGAAAAGAAGGAAATGAAGAAGAAAAAGAAGGGGAAAGGAGAAGAAGAAAGAGAAGAGGAAGAAGTAGGAAAAGAAGGTAAAGAAAGAGAAGAGAAAAGAGGAAAAGAAGAAGAAAAAGGAAAAGAAAAAGGGAAAGGACAAGAAGGAAAAGAAGGAGAAGAAAGAAAAGAGGAAGAAGTAGGAAAGAAGGAAAAGGAGAAGAAAAAGAAGAGGGAGAGGGAAAAGAAAGAGCAGAGGGAGAAGAAGGAAAAGGAGAAGAAAAAGGAAAAGAAAAGAAGAGAAAACAGGAAAAGAACGAAGAGAAGAAAGAGAAGGACAAGAAAAAGAAGGAAAAGAAGAAGGAAAGGATGGAAAAGAAGAAGGAAAAGAAGGAAAAGAAGGAAAAAAGAAGGATAAGGAAAAGAAAGAGAAGGAAAGTAAAAAAAATGATGAAGGAAAAGAAGGAAAAAAGAAGGAAAAGAAGAAAAAGGAGAAGGAGGAATACGAGAAGAAAAAAGGAAAAGAAAGAGAAGGAAAAGGAAAAGGAAAAGGAGAAGGAAAAGAAGAAGAAGGAAAAAGAAAAGAAGGAAAAGGAGAAGGAAAGGAGAAGGAAAAGAGGAAGAAGGAAAAAGAAAAGAAGGAAAAGGAGAAAGAACAGTGAAAAAAAGGAAAAGAAAGAAGAGAAAAAAGGAAAAGAAGGAAATGAAGAAATAGAAGGGAAAGAAGGAGAAGAAAGATAAAAGAAGAAGGAAAAGAAGGAAAAGGAGAAGAAAGAAGAGGAAGAAGGAAAAGAAGGAGAAGGAAATGAAGAAAAAGAAGGGAAAGAGAGAAGTAAGAGAAGAGGAAGAAGAAGAAGGGAAAGAAGGAGAAGAAGGGAGAGAAGGAGGAGAAGAAAGAGAAGAGGAAGAAGAAGGAAAAGAAGAGGAAAAAAGGGATAAGAAGGAAATGAAGAAGAAAAAAAGAAGGGAAAAGAGAAGGAAAAGAAGAAGAAAGAGAAGAGGAAGAAGTAGGAAAAGAAGGTAAAGAAAGAGGAGGAAGAAGGAAAGAAGAAAAGGAAAAGAAGGGAAAGGAGAAGAAGAGGGAAAAGAAGGAGAAGAAAGATGCGGAAGAAGGAAAAGAAGGAAATGAAGAAAAGGGAAAGGAAAAGAAGGAAAAGAAGGTAAAGAAGACAAGAGGAAGAAGTAGGAAAAGAAGGAAAAAGGAGAAGAAGGAAATGAACAAGAAGAAAAAGGGAAAGAAGGAGGAAAAGGAGAAGAAAGAGAAGAGGAAGAAGGAAAAGAAGGAAAAGAAAGAAGAGGGAGAAGAAGGAGAAGGTGAAGAAAAAGGAGAGGAAGGAGAAGAAAAAAGATGACACAGGAAAAGAAGGAAAAGAAGTAAAAAAGAAGAGAAAGTAGGAAAAGAACGAAAAGAAGAGAAGGACAAGAAAAAGGAGGAAAAGGAGAAGGAAAAGAAGGAAAAATGAAGGAAAAGAAAGAGAAGGAAAAGTGAAAGAGGAATGAGAAAAGGAAAAGATGGAAAAGAAGGTGAAGAAAAAGGAAAAGAAAGAGAAGGAAAAGAAGGAAAAGAAGAAGGAAAACAGGAAGAAGGAAAAAGAATAAAGGAAAAGGAGAAAGAGAAGGAAAAGAAGGAAAGGAGGAGGAGAAGAAGAAGAAAAAGGAAAAGAAGAAGAAAAAGAAAAAAGAGGGACAAGAGGAAAAGGGTGAAGAAGTAAAAGTAGGAAAAGGAGAATAAGAATGAAAAGAAGGAAAAGAAGAAGAAAAAGAAGTGAAAGAAGGAGAAGAAAGAAGAGGAAGAAGTAGGAAAAGAAGAAAGAGAAGGAAAAGGAGAATAAGGAAAAGAAGGAATAGAAAGAAAAGAAGGAAAAGGAAAAAGGAGAAGAAAGAGAACAAAGAAGCAGGAAAAGAAGGAAAAGGAAAAAAGGAAAAGGGAAAGAAAAAGGAAAAGAAAGAGAAGGAAAAGGAAAAGAAAGAGATGAGGAAGAAGGAAAAGTAGGAGAAGAAAAAGGAAAAGAAGAAGAAGTAGGAGAAGAAGCAGATGATGAGATGTAATTGGTCCAAATGTAAATTCTGTTTGTTTGGATCCATGTGTGTTTAAATCCTTCCTTCAGACCCAGTTAAACACACACACACACACATGTGTATATATATATATATATATATATATATATATACACACACACATATATGTATATATACACATACACATATACGTATATATACACATATACATATATACATATATATATATAAATAAAACAGGTGGATGTTCTTACTTCCCCCACTGTGAATGTCTTCTGAGCCACGACACGTTCTCCATCCCGTACTGCATGGCCTCACCATAGGTCAGAGACGACCGGTCCACCCTGGACACACACACACACACATATATACATATATATATATATATATATATATATATATATATATATATATATATATATATATATATATATATATATATATATATATATATATATATAAACATATATACAGGTTCTGTTCTACCTCTGTATAAACTACCAAGTGTTTATATTCAGGTTTTCTGTGATACTGAAGGAATATTTACAGTTTTTAGAAACAAACTCAAACACTAAACTAATTCACTCATAGGTCCGTTTGAATCAGAAGAACCCACATTAAAAAGAGATTGTGTTCTCATGTTCTTATGGTTCCTTCTGTCTAAACACAGTATGTCAGTGTTTAAGGTGTAAACTGACGTCTGTGGTTCTATAGGTGGTCTGTGGTTCTACAGGTGGTCTGTGGTTCTACAGGTGGTCTGTGGTTCTACAGGTGGTCTGTGGTTCTATAGGTGGTCTGTGGTTCTACAGGTGGTCTGTGGTTCTACAGGTGGTCTGTGGTTCTGTCATAAATGTGTGATCCAGGTCTGACCCAGACTGAACTGGGCCTGTAGTAGAAGCTGCTCATTCATGTTCTCTGGTTCTAATCCTCTTTAGCAGGGGGAGGGTGGGGGGGTGGCTCTTTCTCAGTCAGAGGTCAAAGGTCAGGAGGATGAGCCAGGGTCACGTTCACCGACACACAGCAGTACTGAAGACTAAAGTCCACAGATAAGGACTGTTACATAACACACACTAGATTTACTGCACATCCACTGGAACCCACAGGACAGACACCAGAGGGACAGGGGGAGGAGTCTAATATGAGGGCGGAGTCTAATCTGATGGGCGTCGGCATCAGGGACGCAGACTAAAAAAAGGACCAAAGGCCTCGAAGAACCTGCTCCCAAGAGATGGAGGAAAAGACAAAGACCTCTGCACATTTACAGACTGGACACCAGATGTGTCCACATGTGTCCAAATGTGTCAGACACTTGGGATTTGGGATGAACATGAAGATATCCAATCAGAAACTAAAGACATAGAAGTTTATTTAATAAGATTTGAGTTTATTTAATAAGATTTAAGTTTATTTAAAAATACTTTGATGTTTTTAAATCCTCAGTGAATGAGCTGATTTGACAGTTTTCGTGTCATTTCCAGGTAAATAAAGGTTCTGTGGTTAAATGGATGGTTCCTCCTTTAATGAACCTCTGTTAGTGTTGCTGTGTTAGTTTTCAGGCTGCAGTGTGAACACAACATGGACTCACTTTGCACTGAGGTGATGAGAACATTTGACCAGGAGCCTCATGCAGTGGACGGCAATGATCCCCATCCCCAGGAGACTGAGGGGTCCGAGCTGCAACACAACGACAATGACGACAACAACACAGACACACACAAAAAAAGAGAAACAGACACACACACACACACACACACACAGACAAAAGAAGACAATCCAACAGTCAGTCAGGTGCAGAACACCAGTCCCAGTTACAGATCAGTTTCTGAATGTTAAAAACAGCTTCTCTAAACCACAGGGGTCCTATTTACTTTGACCTTTGACCTTAACATGTCTTTAACCCTTTAATTCAGACAATACAACATTTACGACACTAATTTACTGATGGTTTATACCAGTAATTGAATTAAAAGAGAAGTCCAGACAGTACTGGTACCAAACAAGACTGTGAACCTGGTCCAATGTGTCCAGACGGCACCGGCATCAAACAGGACCGTGAACCTGGTCAAACGTGTCCAGATGGTACCGGTACCAAACAGGACCATGAACCTGGTCAAACGTGTCCAGATGGTACCGGTACCAAACAGGACCGTGAACCTGGTCCAACGTGTCCAGACAGTACTGGTACCAAACAAGACTGTGAACCTGGTCCAACGTGTCCAGACGGTACTGGTACCAAACAAGACTGTGAACCTGGTCCAACGTGTCCAGATGGTACCAGTACCAAACATGATGAAGTGTTGTTCTCACCACCAGCCCGGCGTTCTTGACAGCCAGAGGCAGACCCAGCAGACCGGTACCGATGTTCCCCTTCAGCAGGTGGATCAGGGTCTGGAAGAAACTGGACACCAGAGAAGAACCGTCAGTACCCCTGAAGACCAGTGCGTACGAACAGAGAGTGGACCTGTTCTGTTCAGTTCCATGATGTAATGGAACTACTGTAAGGAACGATGTTCAAAGGGATCATGTGGATGAAGTTGTTTATTATTTTTCTTTTCAAGCCCAACAGACAAATCTAACCGGAGTTCTGAAAATGAAATGTCCGCATGTTACTGTTGTGCATCTGTCTGTCTGCATCTGTTTGCATCTACCCGTCTCCACACACGATGGGAGCTCGTTAGGTTCAAAAAGCCAACTGTGTCGGATCGGGTCCGGGCTGCTTTCACACCTCATATGAACCACACCAGGGTTCGTATGGAACCGCGCCAAGACCACCTTCAGCTGGGTCTTGGTTCGCTTGTTTGGTCCGGAACAGAGTTCGAGGGTTTTTATTCACACCAGCCAAAAAGGTCCAAACCAAGGGAGCAAACGAACTCTGGTCCGTTTTAAACAAACCAAACAAGGCAGGTGTGAATACACCCCTAATGGTACCAGAGGCAGGTTCTAATGGTACCAGAGGCAGGTCCTAATGGTGTTCTCAGACTGGGTTTGTGTCTTTTGCTGCGTTTCCACTATGTGGAACCGGCTCGACTTGGCTCGGCTCGGCTGGACTCTGGTACCAGGTCCTATTCCTGGTTGACCGTTTCCATTACAGGATACTACAGACTTTACAGTACCTGAAAGTCATAACGATGCGGCGCGTTACTTCAGTGTCGTCTGCTCAGAGTTGCTGATAAACTCACTTGTTGTGTGTTGTCTAATCAAGCTCACGCTGAATTTTTACGTCTGAACCTCCTCAACCAACCATGGTGTAGTTTTACAGACTGTCATCAAGTGGATTAAACTACCGACATATTTACTGTAAACTTCTGCATCTGTTTTTTTATAAAAGGGCGGGCCACAGAGACAACTCTGACCAATCAGTGGTCTGCAGTGTGTACACATCACCTTTTAGTATCTGGTCCCCAGTCCTGGAACCTCGGCAGAGGTGATACCAAAAAACTAGTGCCAGGTACCAGATTCCAGGCCCTTTTTCGTAATGGAAACGCAAAAAGGCCAAGTCGAGTCGAGTAGTGGAAACGCGGCATTTGTGAGTCTGCCTGTATTGAAGCGGCGGTTCTGTACTTACGAGGTTCCCGTGCGTCCTCCCATGCGCTCGTAGTTCCGCTGAGGTCTGGATGGACCCGGAGGTGACGGACACAGAGCATCCATTTCTGACGGGTTGTGGTCAGGAAACAATGAGCCTTAAGGAAGAAAAGAAGCAGAGGAGAACCCGGAGGTGCAGTCAGCTGATGTTTACGCAGCGTCTGAACAGAACAAACAAACCGACGCCTGAACACACCTCCGACGCTCCACCAGGACGCGCCGATAACAGCGGATCCATGGAGCGGTACTCTGATAAGAACAGCAGGTTCCATTTCAGATGAGACCACAAACACACTTTACATTAACCCTTTCATGCACATGCTCCATCCACAGCCTGAGTCCACATGTTTTACTAGAGTCATTTAAACCCATTTTCCATGGAGTTACAAATGTGTACGGACCGGTCTGGACATGACTCCAGATACAAGTAAAATAAATAAAATAAAAAGATGAATAAATCTGTTCAGTCCAGACCACCATTCTGCTGTTATGATACTGGACAAAACAGGTAAAAAAACAAGAAAAAGAAAAATCTGAATAAAACCTCCAGATCCATCCTCCATCTCCATCCACACACTTGGTTTTTTTAACTTCTCTCTGTCAAATATTTAGCTTGTTTTCATCTTCTTTGGTCAGACTTTTCCATATTATCACCTTAATGTTAGTGTCTCTGTGACCCATGCAGAGTTTTTAGCGTCTGCCTCCAAACTCCAGAGTGTTTAATTAGTTTTAGCTTTTCTTTAACCCATACAGAGCCAACCATACTTTTATAGGAGTTCCAAACTATGTGTTTCCTCTATATTTAACTTTTCTTAAGTGATTTATCACCATTTATTCTAATATCATCCTGTCTTTTGCATGTTTCATTAACTGGTCATGTAGATGTTCATTAAAACTCACAGTAAATTCAAAGGTTACTGTGTTAAAAACAGATCAAACTGAATAAACAGTGTCTTTTTCAGTCCAATCTGTCAGTAACTGAACATAAACCCCAGTGTGTCCATCCACTGTCATTGATCCAACTCCATGGGTTTTACTGGGGAATCAGTGTTGGAGAAGATGGAGAGAAGGTGTTTCCATGGTAACTACGGAGCCTCTGAACATCCAAATATCTGATGACAATGAAAAGATGAAGAACTGTATTTTACACCAGTTATTGACATGTATTGATAGGATTAGTGGATCAACAGGTATTAAACAGTTTAGATCAGTAGATGGTTTAGGTTAAAGGCCGACATTTGGGTCTTTAAGGGTTAAAGGCGGACGTTTTGGTCTTTAAGGGTTAAAGGCGGACGTTTTGGTCTTTAAGGGTTAAAGGTGGACGTTTGGGTCTTTAAGGGTTAAAGGTGGAACTTTAAGGGTTAAAGGTGGACGTTTGGGTCTTTAAGGATTAAAGGCGGACATTTGGGTCTTTCAAGGTTCAAGGTTCCTTTATTTATACCCGTAGGTAGATTTGTTTTGCATAGTGATTGCTTTTGGCATTAAAACAAAAACACACATTGAACCTGTTCGGCAGGTACTTGATCGAGCGTCTAGACAAGACAAAAAGTGCTCAGTGTTCCACCCTTCATCAGTATAACAGTGTAATACTTTAAAATTGTGAAAAGGAAAGTTGTCACTCACACAATAAAACTTCACCAACATGTGCTGCTGTACTTCTGAAGGATTTGACCCTTTCTAAATTCACATATGCTGTCAAAACATTTAATCTAAAAACAGAACAACTTTGTGCACATAAATCCACCATCCCCGTCACTTCTACAGAGTCATCACACTGGAGTCAAATGCAGAGGCACCTGTTCAGGTCTGACTCCAGCTGTCTGAGCGCATGCACATATAGAACACATATGTTTGTGCTTGTCCAGGATGTGAACCACTTTACTAATGCCTCTGCTGAAGCGCTGGTCTTGGTCAGTTTAGTGAACATGGACTGTTGTTTCTGGAGTTTAGTTTTCAGCTCTTTTACCTTCTCTTTACGGAGGCTGATTCCCACCGGAGAATCTCCAGAAAAGTTGCTGTGAACTTTGGTGACATTCCGCTCCACGTTGCATCTTTAACCGACTGCCAGGCTCCACCCACAGATCAGACACACACACTTGTCTTTCACATTTGTCAAACAGAAGTCCGTGTCTTGTTGGTGAAAATAACTCCCTGACTAAACTCCGCCCACATCGTTGTGGGGCTAAACCCATTTCCTGCCTGGCATCTGGCTCCTCCTGGGCCCCGCCCCTCTCCAATGACAGACAACAAACCAGCGCTAAAGTTTGACAGACAGCTCGCTAACCGTTTCATCTCGGGAGGGGGGCAGGACACGTGTAATTTTGATTGGGTGGAAATTTAGACTTGTTTAACCAAATGACGAATCAGCTTTGTGTTCTTAAATTATTGACCCTTGGTGAGATACCGGTAGATCGCGAGCAACGTGTTGGAGACATCTGGACTAATTCTATTTTTAGAACAGGCCTGCGGGCGACTCATGTGGTCCTTGCGGGCGACCTGGTGGTGACCCCTGTCCTAAAGGATGGGAGTCCTTATTAAGAACTGATGAAACCATCCTCTGGACCTGTTTAGTGTACAGGGAGGCGGGACAAGACTGGGACTCACCAATCAGGCGACTGGATCATCTGACTATTTGATTAAGTGAGTTTTTCTCTGCAACTGAGGTCTGACCGAACCACGGCACCAGGCAAAAAGATAAAACAGACTCAATAAAGAAACGATAAAACACAGTTCAATGGTTCGGTCAGTGTGGAAGTGTTCCAGTTTCCTAAGGCAGTGGAGGCGCTGATGGCCCTTTTTACACACAGATATGCAGTTGTCCTTAACTCAGTTTTTCATCGATTATAGTCCCAAGGTAATTTGTATGATTGGACTTGCTCTATAGTCTGACCTTTAATTAAAGTGACTCCATGCCTGTCCTGTTGTTTTCTAAAATCGATAATCATATCTTTTGTTTTGGATAAGGGTTAAAGGTGGACATTTGGGTCTTTAAGGGTTAAAGGTGGACATTTGGGTCTTTAAGGGTTAAAGGTGGACATTTGGGTCTTTAAGGGTTAAAGGTGGACGTTTGGGTCTAAGGGTTAAAGGTGGACGTTTGGGTCTTTAAGGGTTAAAGGTGGACGTTTGGGTCTTTAAGGGTTAAAGGTGGACATTTGGGTCTTTAAGGGTTAAAGGTGGACATTTGGGTCTTTAAGGGTTAAAGGTGGACGTTTGGGTCTAAGGGTTAAAGGTGGACGTTTGGGTCTTTAAGGGTTAAAGGTGGACGTTTGGGTCTGTAAGGGTTAAAGGTGGACATTTGGATCTTTAAGGGTTAAAGGTGGACATTTGGGTCTTTAAGGGTTAAAGGTGGACGTTTGGGTCTAAGGGTTAAAGGTGGACGTTTGGGTCTTTAAGGGTTAAAGGTGGACGTTTGGGTCTTTAAGGGTTAGACTCTGCAGTGTTTTTAAGCCTGTTTTTATGTAGAACTGTTATAAAACTGTCCTCTTCCACATTTAAGTCCCACAGGTTGAACCATAATCAGCTGTAGACCTTAAATATAAATACATTGATGTGGACATTCATTGGTTTTGTGGTTCATATGATCAAATCCAACACCAAAGTGGTAAATAAGTGGTTTTGTATTTGAGCATATTTGGATGTTCCTTTCATCCTGAGGGTTAGGGTTAGGGTCCCTTTGGTGGTACCCTGGTGCCATCAGAGGGTTTGGACAGGTGAAATGAGAACACCTTGGATGATTCACTGTCTACATGATGATTATGGATTAACACACATTCTAATCCCACAAGTCTGGAGGCTCAATTCTGACCCCTGCTCTGTCCCACTATCAAAACCACCTGGGTCTGCGGTACTGTACGGACCCAGTATCAAAACCACCTGGGTTTGCGGTACTGTACGGACCTTCTCCTCGGATGTCGACATCACTGGAGGCCATCATGGTGGATCAGGTGGTGTGGTGTTTTCCAGCCTTGCAGATCCTAATGCAGACGGATCAGAGAGTCCAGCATCGAAGGCTTCACTCTGAAACACACAGATGAGAGTGAACACAGGAGAACGGAAATACTGAAGAACGGAAACACAGGAGAACGGAAACACAGAACAACGGAAACACAGGAGAAAGGAAACACAGGAGAACGGAAACACAGAACAACGGAAACACAGGAGAAAGGAAACACAGGAGAACGGAAACACAGAAGAACGGAAACACTGAAGAACGGAAACACAGGAGAACGGAAACACAGAAGAACGGAAACACAGGAGAACGGAAACACAGGAGAACGGAAACACAGGAGAACGGAAACACAGAAGAACGGAAACACAGAAGAACGGAAACACAGAAGAACGGAAACACAGAAGAACGGAAACACAGGAGAACGGAAACACAGAAGAACGGAAACACAGGAGAACGGAAACACAGAAGAACGGAAACACAATTGAGAGTGAACACAGAACGGAAACACAGAACACCTGAGGTTAGGACGCATTCAACAGGATCCAAATACAGTCTAAAAAAACTCCAAAGGACTCCAGATGGACTCCAAAATGACTCTAAAAAGGACTCTCACATTCCAGTTTGTTCATGTCCGTCACATTTTTTAAAAGATACTGTGTATTTTTTCATAATATAATTTGACTTTTTTCATCCTAAACCACAGAGAAAAGTTCATATTTGTGATTCTTTTCAGGTTATTGTGTTCTTATTGGACTGGTCTGAACGTCCCTGGTTCAGATGAACAGGTGTGACTGGATGTGGACCTGGTTTTGGTCTCCTGGTCCTGGTCTCCTGTGTTCAGTCTGTAGTTCTTCTTGTCCCAGTGGGTTTGATTAGGTCTGTTCACAGCCTGTTCCTCTTTCTGAGGCTGTGGTTGGTCCACAGCAGAAGTGTGACCGTCTACATTATGAACTCGTCAGCAGCTTTTCACCTCACACTCACACTTCTGTCACTAGTTCATTAAAACCTCATCATAACGGAGGTCAAGAACATGTTCAGCTTCAGCTTCTCTACACCAACACAACACATTTACAAGACAGAAACACAAGGATCGACACTAAATACTAAATGTACACTCAGACAGGTGACAAATTAAAGGAAAATAAGACACCAGTGGGTGTGTTCTGAAGGGGTTGGACCTACATGAGCCTGCACTGAAGCAGCAGATACAGCTGAAACACAGACCTGAAACCAACCCTGGAATCAAAGCCAAAACATGTAAAGACACATCGCATTCAGCCTGAAACCAAAGAAGTGTCACTACAGAAATATGAACACCACAACCACTAAACTATCACCGATCGAACAAATGAAAGTTCATAAAAGACACAATAAAATAAAGGACAGAATATGAAACCACTGAGCCTTTTATCATCTCACAATATGAAATGGATTAAAGCCCTCAGGGAGGTTCATCTGAACTACAGCTCTGAACTAATTCAAATTAAATCAGACTAAACTAAATTAAATGCTACATATTCAGCAGGTCCAGATACACACCCATCATATCAGGTCCCAGCCATAATGAAACTGTCAAAGGTCATTAATGGTCAGATCTGTAAAAACTAATCTAGAACAAATACAGGTTTTGTATCAGCAAAACTAAACTAAAACACTTCCTTTCCCACAGAAATGTTCAGTACAGATTAGCTCATCTGGAGATCTGTGGTACTTCAGAAAAGATCCAAATGTGACATGTTTATTATTTACACCTTATTTTATTTACATGTATTTGTATTTTTAACAAAGCCGTACACACTGATCCACACGTTTAAATGCAGGTGTTGAGGTCAATAAAAGTCTAAATCCATCCTGAACGGTTCATAAAACTGAAGGATAATCCAGTAGATGTTTGGACCTCATGGTCCAGATCTAAATCCTTTCCCTTCAGTTGAATAGATCCCTAAAATCGAACACATGCATCAGGACTTGGATCCATGGATGGACAGTTTAGAAGTCATCTGTGTTTTGGTCAAAAATATCATCAGAATTTAACAGAATTTGGGACATTTTAAACTTAGAAAATGATGCCAAACCCAAACCTGCACCAGTGGACTGGAACCCATCAGTACATGTGAATAAATTCAACTGGGATAATTCTGACCTTTGTCGAAAACGGCTTCAGTCCAAACACCTGTGAACATGTCCAGTGTTGAAAAGCCTCATTACTGTACACCTACAGGACAGAGTTCAGTGTTAAACAAAGTGTGTGTCTGAGCACAGGATCTGCATGTCCGGAATATTCTGGGTCCGTCCTCCTGTCCTCCACATAAACCACTGGACCAGACTAACCCTGACCCTGTTCATGTGTCCTATTCAGTCCAAACACATCCAGCCCATAATACACTGGTGTCAAACATGGGGCCCAGGGACCAACACCGGCCACCAAAGACTCCAGTCCAACCCCTGGGATGAACGTGTGAAACGCAAAAATGACACTGAAGACACGAACAAACAAGGATTTTGAAACCATTTTAGGTTAATTCAGTCTGAAGTGGGTCAGAACCAGGAAAATACAAACTGTTATAGTAAAGGAGTGTCCCACCTGCTCCACAAACAGACTCAGGAACTGTTTCAACCCCCAGGACATCAGACTGTATGGGGGGGGTCTCTGTCTCAGTGATAATGATAACATCAGCCTGCCCAGGGACTACAGGTGGAAATTAGCACTAGTGCTAGAACCTGGCACACTACATCTCTCCTTTTTAAGGTTAATGTATATTGTGCATTGTCCCTGTCTAAATAAATAAATAAAATGAAAAAATGAAGTCATGTCCACATTAGGACTGATCCAATGAGACCGTCAAATGTCCAAATACCTTCTGTAGTTGGACTGACCCTACCTTCAAACCACCACAGGTCCCTTAGATCAGTTTCACTTAAATCACTGTTTCACTTAAATTACTGTTTCACTTTATATCACTGTGTCCTGAACTGTGTAAATACCATCAGAGGTCTTCATTTACAGAACTGTACAGGAAGTTCTTTAGAGGAAGTTCTTTAACAAGTGTCTTTTACAGTAAATATACTAACCTGATTACTAACCCACCTATTTGGTTTGGTTTTGGTCTTCATGTGCCGGATGTAAAGCTGATGAATACTTGAACTACCCTCAGGATTAATATTTATCTATCTATTATCGATTGGACAGTTAAAAAGGTCTACATTTATCAGAACTGTGCAAATACACACACACACACACACACACACACACACACACACAGCCCTTCCAGTATTATGATCTAGGTGTTATCCATTGGACCGGTTCGGCCCACTTCAGCTCATATTAGTCTGACATCCGTGCTATAATCTGTCCGCTACTGTCACACTAATCTTTGTCCCGGGTCGTGTCGGTCACAGTAACAGGTACCCGGTAAACACCCGGACCGAACATCAGACCGAGAAGTGTCCCGTGAACACACATACACACACACCATTCAATGAGCTTAAGCTTAATAGTGTTAAATAGGTCCTATAAACAGAGCTAAATGTAGCTTAAAGTGACAGAACCGGAACCAGCCGAACACACGGAGCTACAGCTGTACTATCTGGGGTTAGCCGAACTAGTCAGGACTGTCAAACACACGTAGCCTGGTCTGGAGCCTGGTTTTTAGCCCGGGTTTTAGCCTTGTTCTTAGCCTGGTTTTTAGCCCGGTTCTTAGCTTGTCTGTGGCTCTGAATCTCCGTTTCCATCCTCCTCGGTCCATCCGTACCGTGAAGCTAACCTAGCTAAACACCTAAACACAGCCGTATTTATGTGTGTCACTACCGGGTTGGAGCTCCGTTAGCCCTCGGTCCGAGCCGCCGCAGACTACACCCACCTCGGTCAGACGGTGTGTGGCGTCCCGTGTGCTGGGCTCCGGGTTCGGTATGTCCGTGGCTATCCCCGCACGGCCGCTGTTTTCATACCGACGGGCTCACGTCAAAAAAGACAGCCACACGGAGCCAGCCGCACGTCACGTGACCGCCCAAACGCTGCCGTGCCGTCCGACGTGGCGTCACCATGGAGACGGATTATGACAGTTTGACACTTACGGCCGTTAAGTACCTTTAAAATAAATCATTCTGACAAAAATAACACTAAACTGGACCTAAATACAACTGGAAACCACAGATATATAAAAATACCGCGGGTTAACGTCAGCTAGTCCAGAGTTTGGACAAAATACTGCCGTTATTTAGACATTCTGTGAGAAAACTCTTCAGTATGTGAAGGAAAAACGTGTTTCATGTTTTACTTCTTGTGTTTTATATTTGGTTCAATAGCTGAGTACAACAACGCAACGGGTTTTTTTCCCCCCAACTTTATTAATCAAAATCTGGTTATACATTCAATCACTTTCATAGAAAAATACATATCTTTTTCCAGACTGAGCAACAATATCTAACTTAAGTGAACAATATTAGTAAAGAACATCATAAAATAAAATAAAATAAAATAAAATAAAATAAAATAAAATAAAATAAAATAAAATAAAGTCACAGGTCTAATCAGGAATCAATACATGAAATTTTCATAAACAATCAAAGCTCGGTCGTTTTTCACATGTCTCAGTGTCTATTTTGAACTTTGTTATTTCATTCTTGTTAAATAAGAACAGTGGGGAAAACAATGCAACGTAATAATGTCTGAATCTTCTGCCTTTTAACAGTGGGGTTTCGTCGAGTTACATAAAATGTCACAGGAATCAAAACGGAAGTCAACTTTAACAGAAAAGGTAAAGTCTCTAGTTCCTTGGAAATTAGTTATTTACATTATTTATTTATTCATTCATTTATTTTCTGATTATTTTGTTAATTTTTATTCACTTCGTAGTTATCAAAGATGGAATATTTTAGCATTTTTGATCATTGTATTTTTTATTGCTACAATTTTTCTCGCTCTCTTGATTTATTAGTTCGTGTTTGATAGTTTTATTCTAATTTAATAATATCATATATGTTTATCTTACACTCATTTTATATTTCTGTACTTTCACTTTACCCTACGTCAATTGGTGAATTTTATTGTGAAAGTTTGCCACCGGAAGTGCCTGTGAGTTCCTGTTAGCATTAGCTTGACTCCAGGTAGTGATCGATCTGCCGGTGTTTCTCCTGATCCGGTTGGTGTTTCCCATCAGCTGGAAGTCAAAGTTCACATCTGGACCGACCGCCGGGTTTCGACACATCTCATTAAACATGACCGTAAGTAGTTACAGCTCATTTTAACGTGTTTTGAAGTTTCCGCGATGTTCACACGATGGTCGTATTGCTAAGTAGCCGGTAAGCTAGCTCTATCAAACTAGGTTTAGTTTGGATTAAAAAGTGCATTCTTAACAGTTTCCTTTTGAACCAGTGGGCTGTGGAGGTCACAGGACGATCCATTCTGCTGTTTGACTTCATTGAGCAACACTAGTAAAATGTTGGAACATTTCGTTGAGCTTCAGATCGTCCAGTTTCATTGTATTAATTCGACTATTATTTAATCTGCGCAACAGTGAAGGAGCTGATGACTTTATGGACTTCAGACTAATACAGTTTATTTTACAGACTCAACAGCCTGTGTGTTCATCTGCTCTGGATAGTTTCTAACATGTGACACCTGAACTGTAGTTTACATACTGCTGCCTACTTAAAGTGTATGTCTGTAAATACTTCACATATCACAGGTCACATGTGTACACTCTCCTGAAAAGAGGAAAAAAGACTTGATCAAGAATACACGTCGGCTTGAAGCAGAGGTTATAGTAGTTATTCCATTATCATAATGTATTTTTCCAGTTAAACCTGTTGAATACCTGCATCCTTTAATGGACCACCAATAAACGAAGACGGATGCGAAATGAATAAAAACATAGGAACAGTTTAAAGCTGCACGATTTGGTCACATACTCATATTACAATTACACTGGTCTACAATGTCTTATAAACAGTCTACCTCAGGTTAAATGTGTCAAATCTTACAGACTTTAATAAGATAAAGTGAAAACAAATGACCAAAGTGATGTTTATCGGATGTTTTCAATGTATATGATAAAGTGTTATTATTATAGATATTAGTTTGTGTCCATTTATCCAGTTGATTAGTGAATGTTCCAGTGTAAAAGACCTGTAAACTGAATATACTGTCATGTACACACAGTGTTTTGCTCTGACACAAACATTCCTTTGGACTCAAACCCATTCTATCATTAAGTGATATCTCAGTTTTAGTTTTTTCACTACTTGTGTATTTTATTTTATTTTATTTTTTTTACATGCAGACCAGTGCTTGTCATCTTTCCTGGTTATAACTGAAAATGCACGGATCACTCATTTAAAGGTGTATTTTCAACTCAAACATAAAAACACCAGCTGATCTACTTTTGACAGTTCTAGTTCAGTTATCTGTGCATCAACTGCATCCATGTGTCTCCCCCCACTTCCCCTTTTCTCCCCCTCTCCCCCAGTCTATCTCTATCACTCTCTCTTGTCCTCCTCCTTTACCCTCTATCTTTAACCCTAACTGGTCAAGGCAGATAGCCATCCTCCAGGAGTCTGGGTCTACTCCAGGTGTCTGCCTGTTAAAAGGAAGTTTTTCCTTCCACTGTCACCAGTCTCAAACATTTGCTCCTGGAGGATTCTGTTGAGTTTCTGTAAATTGGCTTAGAGTCTGGTTTCAACTAACTCGATATGTAAAGTGTCATGAGATAACTTTTGTCATGATTTGGCATTATATAAATAAAATTTGATTGATTGAAAAACATACATTTGCATTGAAAATGCAAAAACCCAAATAATACAATGTTCTACACAGATCCACAAAATATGACCAGATGTCACAATTTCCATCATTTTTTCCTCCATCACCTGAAGTTCTCCTAAATCCAGACTAAAGTGCAGCCTCTTGTCATTATGTTATTGGGAAGCGATATTTCAATTATAATTGAATTAACTGCACAGCTCTTATTTTGTTGGATATAGGGAACAGTTGTAAGCTGTCAGTCTATGTTTGGACACATGGAATGAATGTTTTCATCAACTTTAAAGGCTTAAGATGCTTTTGTTGATGCAGAAAACGCCCTTAAATGACATCTATGATCAGTTCCAGTATCGCTCAGTTGTATAAATGTGTGTTGTTCTGTCAAACTAGTGTGTATGTGTACGTTTGGTGAAATAACCCTGTCTTGTACCTGATGGCATTACACATGGTTTGATCTCATCTGAACAGAAACACGAGTTTGAGGTGGCCATGACATGTGAGGGCTGTTCAGGAGCCGTCACCAGAGTCCTCAACAAACTTGGAGGTAAGACTCCCATTGGTTCAAGGCTGCTCTTACACCTGGACTCAGTTCAGTTTAGAGCAGTGGTTCTTAACCTTGTTGGAGGTACTGAACCCCACCAGTTTCATATGCGCATTCACCGAACCCTTCTTTATTAAAAAATAAAATATGATTTTTTTCAAATGCAAGACACAGGTATATGTTTTACTGGTGCACAAAATGAACCGTGCATTAACATCACTGTGTTCAAAGTACAAAACCAATACAGTGCATGAACTCACAACAAATTCCATACCTTTTCACAGACATGACCTTTTTTAATACTACCACACTGAAATGGTTTTAATTTTTAACCTTATGTATTCCATTAATGAACTTATTGTATTTATGCTATTTATCATTTTTAACATTTTAACACACACCCATCACCTAATTTCCATCAGGCTACAATAATAATGAATATTTACTGTAAATCAGTGTGACTTCTGCTGTTGCCTTTGAGAGACCAGTTCAGAAATGCGTGGCTTCACCTTGGCAAGTGCCACTCTCTTTCTCCATCCGCGATGGTGCGTCGGTCGTCACATGATTGTAACTGACCAGTGCGGTGACCAAAAAATGTAAACAAACGCTACACATGGCTGCCTCCGTGGTTAACAGGAAGTAGCAAAAGTCATAACAACAATGTGGAAAATAATTCATCGTCAGACGAGTGGAAGAGATTATAAACACTTCTGGATGTGTTGTAGTGCTATAAGCAACAACAATACTCCGCATATATGGGATGTCAATCAGAGAAAGAGTCTCCGAAGCCGTTTGTTTACATATACGGACCTAGCCCGACACACACACCCGACTAATGAGTCGAGTGTGTGTCTTGACCTCCGCCGAACCCCTGAGACTGACTCACCAAACCCCTAGGGTTCGATCGAACCCAGGTTAAGAACCACTGGTTTAGAGGAAGTGAAGCCGACCGAACTGGACATGTGCACTTTACAACACAGCTCCTGTTCACGCACAACGCCCTCATACTTCTAACTACAAACTAACTCTGTTGGTTGACCTTCAGCAGTTCCTTTTAACTGAGCGTTCTCCAGTAACTTTGGATTTGTCTGCATTTAAAACTAGGTTGAGAACCTGCAGTCCAGAATGAACAGTATTAAAAAACATATTGTAAAAACTTTAAAGCCTGTGCAAGTGTGGAAGCCCAACATTAGATGACCGTGTCATCGGCATAGAAGTAGCACATGGCATTTGACAGGTGATCACATAGACTGTCGATATAAACGGGGAATAAAAAGGGTCCTAGGACAGAGCCCTGTGGAACACTTTTAGCAACATCAAGGAAAGAGAGAGTGGAACCAGCCCTGTGGACACACTGTGACAGATAATCAGCTGACCAAGTGGGTTTGAGATGAGCGTCTGAAGTCGTGTTTGGAGCACAACGTCATGATCCGCAGCATCACATGTCTGATCAATAAAAAGGCCAGAGCAATATTTACTACCATCTAGTCCCTGAATAAAACCATTTTCAACCTTAACCCATACAGACCCAGGGCTGCTTTGGTGGCAGTTCCCAAATTATTATTCCTCTATATTTAACCCTTCTTCAGTGATTTATCACCATTATTGTAATATTATCTTCTTTGTGTTTTTTTTTTCAGTGAAAATCAGGTATTTCCCCATATTTAATTCACTGATCATGTAGATTTTTGTAAAAGCTCAAATTAAAGTTGAGGATTATTATATCAAAAGCAGAGGAAACTGTTTAATCAATGTTGGAGAAGATGACAGTGTTTCCACGGTAACTACAGAGCCTCTGAATGCCCAAATATAGTCATATCTGATGACCATGAACAGATGAAGAACTGTATTTTACACCAATTATTGACATGGATTAATAGGATTAGTGGATCAACAGGAATCAAACAGTTTAAATCAGTTGATGGTTTAGGTTAAAGGTGGATGTTTGGGTCTTTAAAGGTGGACGTTTGGGTCTTTTAAGAGTTAAAGGTGGACATTTGGGTCTTAAACCCCTTTAATTGGTCAGTGATTAAGGTTTTTTCCAGGACACATAGTTCAGGTCCACTCAGACGGAAAAGTCCCACCCATGTCCACCCATGTCCCTTATGGGACTGAGCAGAAGCTGCAGATGAACAGTGTTAAATATGAACATGTGACACCAGGGAAGTGAACACTGTCACAGTGAAAATAGTAAAAGTGCAGTTTGGTCTCATGACTCGTTGGCTCCGGCGGTGGAATCATCCAACAGGTCACATGACCAGCAGCTGATGTCAGTAAAATGCCAACGGCCTCAGGGACACTTGTGTTTTTGTAGAAGTCAGCGTCTTTGTGTTTCCTGTTCTCTCAGATGTGAAGTTTGAGATTGACCTGCCCAAGAAACTGGTGTGGATCGAGTCGGACAAAGACGTGGATGTCCTCATGGAGACGCTGAAGAAGTGTGGGAAGGAGGTGAAATACAACGGCACAAAGTGAACCAGCAGGTGATGGAGGCAGGTCACATGACCCGGGTTAGCCCACAGTCAGCTTTATTATCCTCATAAATGTTCATCCACAGAAGAAGTACGATGACACTGGTCTGAACCCTTTAACCCTTTAAAGGTCAGGACTGGGGGACCATCGTCATTGGGCCTTAAACAGACATGTGAAACAGTAGCCACTGTTTATTTTAGTCAATATTTAGTGTGTTTTACTATTTTCTTTATGTGTTTGAGTATATTTGAAGCCTATTGTTTGTGTATTTTTGTGGTTCTTTTGATGGTGTTGCTTAAATGTTGATCGTCCACTTGTCGTAGTTTTTCTTCTTTTCTTCCATTTAACACATTTTCCAAAACCCAAACCCAGTAAATCTGGTGTAAATGGAATAAACCCATTCACAGACACCAACCTGGAGGGAGAACACAAGTGTGGAACGCCGACAGTGGGTTCCACCTATCAGAGTTCTGCAACACACAGCCCCGCCCCCAGGGATTCCAGGGATCTGACAAGTCCCACCCCCTTTTAGGAATTGTAATCAGGGAGGCTTGGGTGGAGGGGAAGTTTTTATCGGGTAATTTCAGCGTAAATGGAGCTTTGAAAACAGAAGGAGGAGGTCCCTGCAGGTTCTTCGAGGTTCCCTGTGTTTAATGGACCTTCTGTCTTTGTGTTCTCTCCAGGTTTCTGCTGATGGTTCTAAGGGCAGATTCTACTGGAGTTGAAGTTCTTCACCCGTTGGAGGAGTCTGATCCTTGGCTCCAACACACAATCCCCACATATCCCCGCATGTCCCCCCGGTCTTCATTGTGTCCTTCTGGGTTTAGGGTCTATGTACCATTACATTTACACATGCTTCTACTGTTGGAATAATGGGATCATCTGTAGGTTCATGTGTCGTCCATCAAACAGACCTTCTGTACCTGCCACAGGTGGACCTACTCCATGTAGCTCCAGCCTCAGGTTCAGCTGCTGTTCCAGGTTCAGAGTAAAGATGTCCACAGTCTAGGACCTTAACAA
Organism: Sphaeramia orbicularis; assembly: GCF_902148855.1. Lineage (NCBI taxonomy): Eukaryota > Metazoa > Chordata > Actinopteri > Kurtiformes > Apogonidae > Sphaeramia > Sphaeramia orbicularis. The sequence continues at coordinate 5,158,826 of NC_043966.1, forward strand.
AGATCATGAAAAGACACTTTGAACATCCATGTGAAGGTTTAATCTGACCCAGGTATGAACCGTATGTGACTCTGCAGACATTAGTTTATGTTTTTACCCCTTTGGTCAACTTCAGACTGAAGGAGTATTGGACTGGTTTTGTCCTCCATCTGTCTGTCTATCTGTCCATCTGTTTTTCCATCCGTCTGTCCATTCATGGTCATAATCTCATCCTCTGTTGAATTCATTCATTTATCTGCTCCTCATTTCTCCTGTGTTTACATCTGGAACAGTAGAAAATTGAACAGGTGACCTTTGACCTCCTGTTTCCAGGTCACATGACCTTATACAGTTCTATTACTCAGTACTTTCACATATAAATGTGGATGGAATAAGTTTGACTCAAAGACAATCTGATATAAATTAGAGGAACTTTAACAGGATCTGATACTGATTTAACTTCTTTAAACCTATTCAAATGTGAGAATAAACCATTTAGATCAGGGACGTTAAAGTCCAGGTAGTTCAGGTTCTACATTCAGACCAGTATGATCTAAAGTGGATCAGAACCAGGAACAGAAGAACACAAACTAGAAATAATGACAAGCACAGATTTGAACTGGGTGTGGTGAAGGTCACAGAGGGTTTGTGTCTACGAGAAGATCAGCATCAGGTCTGCAACTGGAACACAAACAGCAACAAACACAAACATGGATGTAAGCATAAACATGAACATACAGGCTTAGTGCCATGGTTCTGTCTTGGATCTCCTCTGTCCAGTTTCAGTGTATTTCCAGATGTTTCCAGTGAGCTGTGCTGCGTTCACTGTGTTCACTGTACTGCGTTCGCTGTGTTGTGTTCACTGCGTTCACTGTGTTGGGTTCGCTGGACTGCATTCGCTGTGTTGCATTCACAACCTGCGTTCGCTGTGTTGCGTTCACTGACCTGCTCCTCCTTGGACCTGGTGGACTTGAACCTGTACAAACAGCTGCTGTGTCTTCTGTTGCCAACACCATGTTGTCGTCTGTGTCGTCTGCGCCTTCATTCTAATCCTGTTTTTAATCCTGTTTCCACCTTCTGGGTTTTTCTACTGATCCGTCTCCATTTGTTTAACATGTGCACGGAGGAAATAAACCATGTTTACCTCTGTTTACTGGGTGGTTTACTTTGGATCAGCTGTTCTGGGACTGACCCTGGAAAACACGGACTACTGTGAACGTGTACTGTAATAATGGATTATGGATTATTATGATTATGGTTTATGGATCAAGTTGATGAAATACATAAGAAAGTAAAAACAAACTGAAGTAAATGTGGACACTGTGGTGGTGTTTAGATGATGAGTTTGAAGGTTAGACTTGACTGATCCAACCACAGGAAGCTGAACAGATGAAAGGAGCAACAAACAAAGAAAAAAAAGACAGGAAGGAAAAAAGTACAAGTGAGAAATTAAATGGAAAAGACAATGATAAATGTTTTTATATAAATATAGACGTTACCAGTAAAAGTTATGTTTTCATTTAACTCAACACTGAACTGTTCTGACACCACAGTTCTGTTACATTTGACAGATTTAAGTAAGCGTCCAGTTTCTTCAACTCTCAAAAAAAATAATCAATTTGACATTTTTCATTATTACTGAAAACTGACCTGAACATTTTAGATTAAATTTGATAATAGTATAATTAGAAAAAATATAACAGCAGGGAAAAAAAGTAGTAAAACAGGAAATTATACATCAGAAATAATCATAATTATGATAGTAATAATATCTCTTATATATCTCTAATATGTCTTTTATTTATTTGTTGTGTTTGAAAGTTCTTGGTTTATTGTGTCTTTTTGTTGTTATAACTACACTGTAAAAAAAAATGTACAAAAATAAGAAAATTCAACTCATTATTAGGTTCAAATGTCTTATTTTAGGACATTTATGTGACAGCGCAGGAAGAAAAAAATACACTTATGTTTTATTAAAATCAGAAACTAGTATCTAAGGATTATAGAATGGAAACATTTAAGCAGAATTTACTTGTTTCACATCTGCACAATAAGACTTTTATTGTACTAATAGAGTAAATATTAAAATTATATTAAATATTATTTTAAATTAGTGGTCATATCTCAGTGGGTTCAGCTCCAGATGAAAATACTTGGAACAAATTAAATAATCTGAACCAGATTAAGTCTAAATAAATAAATAAATGTAAAATCGGACCTGTCGGATAAATATTCAGGTCCGTTTAGCTACGTCACAGATTCATTTTTTACAGTTTGTATTTGTTATGGAGCAGGTCAGTGAAGATCATCTGGTGAAATACTGGTGAAAATATATAAACAACCACTGGAACATGAACATGATGGTCAGATGTTCCACCACTGGGGGGTGCTGCACCACCAGGTGATTCTAAGACTAATGGTTTAGAACAAAAAACAGCTTCAGACTTTTCAGTTTTTAACAGAAGATTTTGGATCCAAGACCCCTGAGAAAAGAGACACCTGTGTCCAACGGCTCCACAGACTGGTGGACAGACTGATGGACACAGACTGGTGGACAGACTGATGGACACAGACTGGTGGACAGATTGGTGGACAGACTGGTGGACACAGACTGGTGGACACAGACTGGTGGACAGACTGGTGGACAGACTGGTGGACACAGGCTGGTGGACACAGACTGGTGGACAGACTGGTGGACACAGACTGGTGGACAGACTGATGGACAGACTGGTGGACACAGACTGGTGGACAGACTGGTGGACACAGACTGGTGGACAGACTGGTGGACACAGATTGGTGGACAGACTGATGGACAGACTGGTGGACACAGACTGGTGGACAGACTGGTGGACACAGGCTGGTGGACACAGACTGGTGGACACAGACTGGTGGACAGACTGGTGGACACAGACTGGTGGACAGACTGATGGACAGACTGGTGGACACATAGTGGACGTTGGACAGATTCCATTCTCCTGTGTTTATCTGGAGCAGATGCTGAAGTGTTGAGGACATCTGAGACGTAGACTCAGCTATTGTCCAATCCCACGTCAATAAAACCCAGATGTTGAACCAGTGTTTCCATGGAAACGGACCAACATGACCCTCAGACAAATGTTCAACCAGAACACACTGACTTTCACATCCACTGGTTTTATTGGAGTGTTTAGAACCATCTGGACACTGACGTGTCCTCCCCGTCTGACTCCTCCCCTGTCTGTCTGTCCCTCCGTCTGACTCCTCCCCTGTCCATCCCTCCGTCTGACTCCTCCCCCGTCTGTCTGTCCCTCCGTCTGACTCCTCCCCCGTCCGTCCCTCTGTCTGACTCCTCCCCCGTCCATCCATCCTTCTGTCTGACTCCTCCCCCGTCTGTCCGTCCCTCTGTCTGTCTCCTCCCCCGTCCATCCATCCATCCATCTGACTCCTCCCCCGTCCGTCCGTCCCTCTGTTTGACTCCTCCCCCATCCATCCGTCTGACTCCTCCCCTGTCCGTACGTCCCTCCGTCTGTCTCCTCCCCCGTCCATCCCTCCGTCTGACTCCTCCCCCGTCCGTCCATCCATCTGACTCCTCCCCCGTCCGTCCATCCGTCTGACTCCTCCCCCGTCCGTCCATCCATCTGACTCCTCCCCCGTCCGTCCATCCGTCTGACTCCTCCCCCGTCCGTCCATCTGTCTATCAGGCAGCGATCACAGACACGTCCACAGCTGCTCCTCTTACATCCGGTTCCACTCGAACACTGTCGCCGCGGACGACAGAGAGTAGGACGGACACAGCAGCAGCGTAGACCAGAGTGGAGCAGCAGATGTAGAAGGTCCAACCAAGGTGTTTGAGAAGGTCTGGTTCCACCTGAGCCACCGACGTCAGGAAGGAGATCAGACAACAGGCACAGAAGACGACTGGAGATGAAGAGGAAAACAAACAAACAAATAAGGAGACAGAGAAGAAAACAAACTTCATGTAAGATCATCGAGTCCATTATCAGAACAAACTGAACTACTTCTTCTTCTTCCATGGTCCATGTAGGTACATGTAGGCCAGTGTAGGTCAATGTAGGTCAGTGTAGGCTCGTGTAGGTTCATGTAGGTTAGTGTAGGTCCATGTAGATCAGTGTAGGTCCGTGTAGGTCAGTGTAGGTTCATGTGGGTCCATGTAGGTCTTGTACCTGAGGTGATGTTCATGAGCAGAGCGCTGATGGCCTTCTTCCCACTGTTCAGAGCAGGTCGAACAAAAACCAGAGTCAGAAGAGACGACAGACTGGACAGAGACAGAAACATCCAGGACAGACTGTATGGACCTGAAAGACAGCAGAGACAGACCACTACGGACCAGAACAGACCAGTACAGACCAGAACAGACCAGTACGGACCAGAGCAGACCAGTACGGACCAGAACAGACCAGTACGGACCAGAACAGACCAGTACGGACCAGAACAGACCAGTACAGACCAGAACAGACCAGTACGGACCAGAACAGACCAGTACAGACCAGAACAGACCAGTACAGACCAGTACAGACCAGAACAGACCAGTACAGACCAGTACGGACCAGAACAGACCAGTACGGACCAGAACAGACCAGAACAGACCAGAACAGACCAGTACGGACCAGAACAGACCAGTACGGACCAGAACAGACCAGTACAGACCAGAACAGACCAGTACGGACCAGAACAGACCAGTACAGACCACTACGGACCAGAACAGACCAGAACAGACCAGTACGGACCAGAACAGACCAGTATGGACCAGAACAGACCAGAACAGACCAGTACGGACCAGAACAGACCAGTACAGACCAGAACAGACCAGTACAGACCAGTACGGACCAGAACAGACCAGTACGGACCAGAACAGACCAGTACGGACCAGAACGGACTAGAACAGACCAGTACGGACCAGAGCAGACCAGTGAAGACCAGAACAGACCAGTACAGACCAGAACAGACCAGTACGGACCAGAACAGACCAGTGCAGACCAGTACAAACCAGAACAGACTAGTATGGACCACTACAGACCAGTACAGACCAGAACAGACCAGAACAAACCAGTACAGACCAGTGCAGACCACTATGGACCAGAAAAGACCAGAACAGACCAGAGGAGGAGCGCCAACCTCTGGAAACAGGATTCACACCGTTAATGGGTCAGAAAAAATGAATAAATACATAGATAGATTGATTGATTGAGTGATTGATTGATTTATATTAAATGTGTTCCAAACAGAAGTGTGTAATGTTGGTTTTTCCATTCAATCCCAAATGTACTGATGAGTTTCTTCATTCTGGTAGATGTCAGTCAAAGTCATTCCATAAACATGAACATAAATCTGTGTTGTTTTGAATCTAGAATGCTCGTTCCCTCTCTATCTCCTACTAAATTCTAAAATGATTGGGTTTCCTGGTGTGTCCACACATACACACACACGTTTGGTTTAAACTCTTCTTCTCTTGTTCTAACATCCATCAACATCTGTTTGTTGTGGTCATGTGACTCTAGTTGGACTCAAAGGTCTTTCCATTACAGTTTTGTGTCATATACCAATTTAACTGTGAAAAACCACCTCTAACAACAACAACTATTCAGAAAAAAAAATAGCGTTTGGATGAAATTGTTGTTTTCCATTAGACACATTTATATGAATCAGTTCTATTCACACAGTTTAAGGGTCAGTGGAAAAAGCAGTGGTGTTCTGCTTCGTACCGAGCCAGGCCGGGAAGGTGGCGCAGCTGGAGAAGCCGTGGTAGGAGCTGCAGAGGCTGAACAGACCCTGGCTGGCCCCGCCCACCTCCACCAGCCACTGAGGCGAACACAGGCTCATGGTGTAGAGGACCACCTCCACCGATAACAGGGTGGACAGCACCGTCACCGGGTTCCTCATGTGGGTTAGTCCTGTTGGGTTCATAAAGGGGTCTGAGCTGCTGTAGAAGTCCAGACCGCTGGTGGAGGTCCGTCCACAGCTGAACCGTGTCCTGGTCTGCCTCCACAGCTGATCTAATCCAATTAAAGCCCGCTCCACCTGATCCGCTCATGGACGGAGCCGATGGTTCCTGACAAACACCGGCGTCTGCTGTGCAACTGTTGATAGGATTAATGTGAAATAAAGGAGTGTTTGCTTTGACCTGAGGCTGATGTTTACTGACACGTGAGCAGCGACGAACAGGCTTCAGGTGGACCAGTCCACTGGATGAACACACCTGAGGGTTAACACACCTGAGGTTTAACACCTGAGGTTTAACACACCTGAGGTTTAACACACCTGAGATTTAACACACCTGAGGGTTAACACACCTGAGATTTAACACACCTGACATTTAACACACCTGAGGTTTAACACACCTGAGATTTAACACACCTGAGGGTTAACACCTGAGGTTTAACACACCTGAGGTTTAACACACCTGACATTTAACACACCTGAGGTTTAACACACCTGAGATTTAACACACCTGAGGTTTAACACACCTGAGGGTTAACACCTGAGGTTTAACACACCTGAGGTTTAACACACCTGACATTTAACACACCTGACATTTAACACACCTGAGGGTTAACACACCTGAGGTTTAACACACCTGAGGGTTAACACACCTGAGATTTAACACACCTGAGGTTTAACACACCTGAGGGTTAACACACCTGAGATTTAACACACCTGAGGGTTAACACACCTGAGGTTTAACACACCTGAGATTTAACACACCTGAGGTTTAACACACCTGAGGGTTAACACACCTGAGGTTTAACACACCTGAGATTTAACACACCTGAGGGTTAACACACCTGAGGGTTAACACACCTGAGATTTAACACACCTGAGGGTTAACACACCTGAGGTTTAACACACCTGAGGGTTAACACCTGAGGTTTAACACACCTGAGGTTTAACACACCTGAGGGTTAACACCTGAGGTTTAACACACCTGAGGTTTAACACACCTGAGGGTTAACACACCTGAGGGTTAACACACCTGAGATTTAACACACCTGACATTTAACACACCTGAGGTTTAACACACCTGAGATTTAACACACCTGAGGGTTAACACACCTGAGGTTTAACACACCTGAGGTTTAACACACCTGAGGGTTAACACACCTGAGATTTAACACACCTGACATTTAACACACCTGAGGTTTAACACACCTGAGATTTAACACACCTGAGGGTTAACACACCTGAGGTTTAACACACCTGAGATTTAACACACCTGAGGGTTAACACACCTGAGGGTTAACACACCTGAGGTTTAACACACCTGAGGGTTAACACACCTGAGGTTTAACACACCTGAGGGTTAACACACCTGAGGTTTAACACACCTGAGGGTTAACACACCTGAGGTTTAACACACCTGAGGGTTAACACCTGAGGTTTAACACACCTGAGGGTGAACACACCTGAGGTTTAACACACCTGAGATTTAACACACCTGAGGGTTAACACACCTGAGGGTTAACACACCTGAGGGTTAACACACTTGACATTTAACACACCTGAGGTTTAACACACCTGAGATTTAACACACCTGAGGTTTAACACACCTGAGGTTTAACACACCTGAGGGTTAACACACCTGAGGTTTAACACACCTGACATTTAACACACCTGAGGTTTAACACACCTGAGGTTTAACACACCTGAGATTTAACACACCTGACATTTAACACACCTGAGGGTTAACACACCTGAGGGTTAACATACCTGAGGTTTAACACACCTGAGGTTTAACACACCTGACATTTAACACACCTGAGGTTTAACACACCTGACATTTAACACACCTGAGGGTTAACACACCTGAGATTTAACACACCTGAGGTTTAACACACCTGAGGTTTAACACACCTGAGGGTTAACACACCTGAGGGTTAACACACCTGAGATTTAACACACCTGACATTTAACACACCTGAGGTTTAACACACCTGAGATTTAACACACCTGAGATTTAACACACCTGAGGTTTAACACACCTGACATTTAACACACCTGAGGGTTAACACACCTGAGGTTTAACACACCTGAGATTTAACACACCTGAGATTTAACACACCTGAGGTTTAACACACCTGACATTTAACACACCTGAGGTTTAACACACCTGAGATTTAACACACCTGAGGTTTAACACACCTGAGGTTAACACACCTGAGATTTAACACACCTGAGATTTAACACACCTGAGGTTTAACACACCTGACATTTAACACACCTGAGGGTTAACACACCTGAGATTTAACACACCTGAGATTTAACACACCTGAGGTTTAACACACCTGACATTTAACACACCTGAGGGTTAACACACCTGAGGTTAACACACCTGAGATTTAACACACCTGAGGTTTAACACACCTGAGGGTTAACACACCTGAGGTTAACACACCTGAGATTTAACACACCTGAGGTTTAACACACCTGAGGGTTAACACACCTGAGGGTTAACACACCTGAGGTTTAACACACCTGAGGGTTAACACACCTGAGATTTAACACACCTGACATTTAACACACCTGAGATTTAACACACCTGAGGGTTAACACACCTGAGGGTTAACACACCTGAGATTTAACACACCTGACATTTAACACACCTGAGGGTTAACACAGCTGAGGGTTAACACACCTGAGATTTAACACACCTGACATTTAACACACCTGAGGTTTAACACACCTGAGGGTTAACACACCTGAGGGTTAACACACCTGAGGGTTAACACAGCTGACATTTAACACACCTGAGGTTTAACACACCTGAGGGTTAACACACCTGACATTTAACACACCTGAGGGTTAACACACCTGAGATTTAACACACCTGACATTTAACACACCTGAGGGTTAACACACCTGACATTTAACACACCTGAGGGTTAACACACCTGACATTTAACACACCTGAGGTTTAACACACCTGACATTTAATACACCTGAGGGTTAACACACCTGAGGTTTAACACACCTGACATTTAACACACCTGAGGTTTAACACACCTGAGGTTTAACACACCTGAGATTTAACACACCTGAGGGTTAACACACCTGAGGGTTAACACACCTGACATTTAACACACCTGAGATTTAACACACCTGACATTTAATACACCTGAGGGTTAACACACCTGAGGTTTAACACACCTGACATTTAACACACCTGAGGTTTAACACACCTGAGATTTAACACACCTGAGGGTTAACACACCTGAGGGTTAACACACCTGAGGTTTAACACACCTGAGATTTAACACACCTGAGGGTTAACACACCTGAGGTTTAACACACCTGAGGTTTAACACACCTGAGGTTTAACACACCTGAGGTTTAACACACCTGAGGGTTAACACACCTGAGGGTTAACACACCTGAGGTTTAACACACCTGAGGTTTAACACACCTGAGGTTTAACACACCTGACATTTAACACACCTGAGGGTTAACACACCTGAGATTTAACACACCTGAGGGTTAACACACCTGAGGGTTAACACACCTGAGGTTTAACACACCTGAGGGTTAACACACCTGAGATTTAACACACCTGACATTTAACACACCTGAGGTTTAACACACCTGAGATTTAACACACCTGAGGGTTAACACACCTGAGGTTTAACACACCTGAGATTTAACACACCTGAGGGTTAACACACCTGAGGGTTAACACACCTGAGGTTTAACACACCTGAGGGTTAACACACCTGAGGTTTAACACACCTGAGGGTTAACACACCTGAGGTTTAACACACCTGAGGGTTAACACACCTGAGGTTTAACACACCTGAGGGTTAACACCTGAGGTTTAACACACCTGAGGGTGAACACACCTGAGGTTTAACACACCTGAGATTTAACACACCTGAGGGTTAACACACCTGAGGGTTAACACACCTGAGGGTTAACACACTTGACATTTAACACACCTGAGGTTTAACACACCTGAGATTTAACACACCTGAGGTTTAACACACCTGAGGTTTAACACACCTGAGGGTTAACACACCTGAGGTTTAACACACCTGACATTTAACACACCTGAGGTTTAACACACCTGAGGTTTAACACACCTGAGATTTAACACACCTGACATTTAACACACCTGAGGGTTAACACACCTGACATTTAACACACCTGAGGGTTAACACACCTGAGATTTAACACACCTGAGGTTTAACACACCTGAGGTTTAACACACCTGACATTTAACACACCTGAGATTTAACACACCTGAGGTTTAACACACCTGAGGTTTAACACACCTGAGGGTTAACACACCTGAGGGTTAACACACCTGAGGTTTAACACACCTGACATTTAACACACCTGAGATTTAACACACCTGAGGTTTAACACACCTGAGGGTTAACACACCTGAGGGTTAACACACCTGAGATTTAACACACCTGACATTTAACACACCTGAGGTTTAACACACCTGAGATTTAACACACCTGAGGTTTAACACACCTGACATTTAACACACCTGAGGGTTAACACACCTGAGGTTTAACACACCTGAGATTTAACACACCTGAGATTTAACACACCTGAGGTTTAACACACCTGACATTTAACACACCTGAGGTTTAACACACCTGAGGGTTAACACACCTGAGATTTAACACACCTGAGGTTTAACACACCTGAGGTTAACACACCTGAGATTTAACACACCTGAGGTTTAACACACCTGAGGGTTAACACACCTGAGGGTTAACACACCTGAGGTTTAACACACCTGAGGGTTAACACACCTGAGATTTAACACACCTGACATTTAACACACCTGAGATTTAACACACCTGAGGGTTAACACACCTGAGGGTTAACACACCTGAGATTTAACACACCTGACATTTAACACACCTGAGGGTTAACACAGCTGAGGGTTAACACACCTGAGATTTAACACACCTGACATTTAACACACCTGAGGTTTAACACACCTGAGGGTTAACACACCTGAGGGTTAACACACCTGAGGGTTAACACAGCTGACATTTAACACACCTGAGGTTTAACACACCTGAGGGTTAACACACCTGACATTTAACACACCTGACATTTAACACACCTGAGGGTTAACACACCTGACATTTAACACACCTGAGGGTTAACACACCTGACATTTAACACACCTGAGGTTTAACACACCTGAGATTTAACACACCTGACATTTAACACACCTGAGGGTTAACACACCTGACATTTAACACACCTGAGGGTTAACACACCTGACATTTAACACACCTGAGGTTTAACACACCTGACATTTAACACACCTGAGGTTTAACACACCTGAGGTTTAACACACCTGAGATTTAACACACCTGAGGGTTAACACACCTGACATTTAACACACCTGAGATTTAACACACCTGAGGGTTAACACACCTGAGGGTTAACACACCTGAGGTTTAACACACCTGAGGTTTAACACACCTGATGTTTAACACACCTGAGGGTTAACACACCTGACATTTAACACACCTGAGGGTTAACACACCTGACATTTAACACACCTGAGGTTTAACACACCTGAGGTTTAACACACCTGAGATTTAACACACCTGAGGGTTAACACACCTGACATTTAACACACCTGAGATTTAACACACCTGAGGGTTAACACACCTGAGGGTTAACACACCTGAGGTTTAACACACCTGAGGGTTAACACACCTGACATTTAATACACCTGAGGGTTAACACACCTGAGGTTTAACACACCTGACATTTAACACACCTGAGGTTTAACACACCTGAGGTTTAACACACCTGAGATTTAACACACCTGAGGGTTAACACACCTGAGGGTTAACACACCTGACATTTAACACACCTGAGATTTAACACACCTGAGGGTTAACACACCTGAGGGTTAACACACCTGAGGTTTAACACACCTGAGATTTAACACACCTGAGGGTTAACACACCTGAGGTTTAACACACCTGACATTTAACACACCTGAGGGTTAACACACCTGAGATTTAACACACCTGAGGGTTAACACACCTGAGGGTTAACACACCTGACATTTAACACACCTGAGGGTTAACACACCTGAGGGTTAACACACCTGAGGTTTAACACACCTGAGGTTTAACACACCTGAGGTTTAACACACCTGACATTTAACACACCTGACGTTTAACACACCTGAGGTTTAACACACCTGAGGTTTAACACACCTGAGGTTTAACACACCTGAGGGTTAACACACCTGAGATTTAACACACCTGAGGTTTAACACACCTGAGGTTTAACACACCTGAGGTTTAACACACCTGAGGTTTAACACACCTGAGGGTTAACACACCTGAGATTTAACACACCTGAGGTTTAACACACCTGAGGGTTAACACACCTGAGGTTTAACACACCTGAGGTTTAACACACCTGAGGGTTAACACACCTGAGGTTTAACAGACCCCAGATCCAGACCACAGGCCCTGGTGGAATGTGTTGATAGTTGTTGTTTTGTCGCGTGGCTCGATCAAAAGGTTGATTTTCATTCTTTCATTGAAAGAGTTCCTGAACGTGGATCAGATGAAGTAAAAACAAACCCAGGAGAATCTGATGGAACCTGATAGTGAAGATGTGCCTTCAACATGAACATGCATGAACACAGACGCAAACAAACAGAAGGAGCCCAGAGGAGAAGGAGAAGCATGAAGGAACAGGTCTGCAACAAAGGCAAGTATGTGCAGAATGTTCAGGACTTCCATAGAACAGGACCAGGACTAGGACTGGGACCAGGACTGAGACCAGGACCAGGACCGGGAACAAAAAGGAAAAGAAAAGGAAAAGGGAAAGGAAAGGAAAATCTGCAGAGTGAATCTAAAACACCTGGTCTATATTAGTTATATTTGTTTATTTGTTTATTTTTTCCTTCTGTCATCTGTCAGTTATTCACACACACACTGGTTCATACTATTAGTCTTTTTGGTTCAAGGTCAAATGTTAAATGTGTCAGTGTGTATTTTGTATTCACTTGGTAGAAGGGTGTTAGCGTTAACACTGTTTATTATGGGATGGATTTAGTGGATGGATCAGAATTTAAATGATCAGACACAAATGAACAACTGTAGAATTCAAATAATCTGAGCTTTAAGAACAGGAAGTGGAAAGTGTGTTTAATATACTGACCTGGACACCACAGGGTTAAAGTGTGTTTAATATACTGACCTGGACACCACAGGGTTAAAGTGTGTTTAATATACTGACCTGGACACCACAGGGTTAAAGTGTGTTTAATATACTCACCTGGACACCACAGGGTTAAAGTGTGTTTAATATACTCACCTGGACACCACAGGGTTAAAGTGTGTTTAATATACTCACCTGGACAGCAGAGGGTTAAAGTGTGTTTAATATGTTCACCTGGACAGCAGAGGGTTAAAGTGTGTTTAATATACTCACCTGGACACCACAGGGTTAAAGTGTGTTTAATATACTCACCTGGACACCACAGGGTTAAAGTGTGTTTAATATACTCACCTGGACACCACAGGGTTAAAGTGTGTTTAATATACTCACCTGGACACCACAGGGTTAAAGTGTGTTTAATATACTCACCTGGACAGCAGAGGGTTAAAGTGTGTTTAATATACTCACCTGGACACCACAGGGTTAAAGTGTGTTTAATATACTCACCTGGACACCACAGGGTTAAAGTGTGTTTAATATACTCACCTGGACACCACAGGGTTAAAGTGTGTTTAATATACTCACCTGGACACCACAGGGTTAAAGTGTGTTTAATATGTTCACCTGGACAGCAGAGGGTTAAAGTGTGTTTAATATACTGACCTGGACACCACAGGGTTAAAGTGTGTTTAATATACTCACCTGGACAGCAGAGGGTTAAAGTGTGTTTAATATACTGACCTGGACACCACAGGGTTAAAGTGTGTTTAATATACTCACCTGGACACCACAGGGTTAAAGTGTGTTTAATATACTGACCTGGACAGCAGAGGGTTAAAGTGTGTTTAATATGTTCACCTGGACACCACAGGGTTAAAGTGTGTTTAATATACTCACCTGGACACCACAGGGTTAAAGTGTGTTTAATATACTCACCTGGACAGCAGAGGGTTAAAGTGTGTTTAATATGTTCACCTGGACACCACAGGGTTAAAGTGTGTTTAATATACTCACCTGGACACCACAGGGTTAAAGTGTGTTTAATATACTCACCTGGACACCACAGGGTTAAAGTGTGTTTAATATACTCACCTGGACACCACAGGGTTAAAGTGTGTTTAATATGTTCACCTGGACACCACAGGGTTAAAGTGTGTTTAATATACTCACCTGGACACCACAGGGTTAAAGTGTGTTTAATATGTTCACCTGGACACCGTCCTGGCCTCTCCTTCTGATGCTAACGCCTTCTGTCTGCTGTCTTCTTTGAGTCCAGATAATGAGCAGTTCTTCTTCTGTGGTTGATCCTGTGGGTCCTGTACAGATCCTCCCAGACCTGGACCTGGGCCTGGTCCAGACCTGGTCCAGCACTAAGCTCATCCCTGATGTAATTACAGCCTCCATCAGGGTTCATTGTGGGTCTGGTTGTGTAGTTGTGGGCGTTGAACCGTCATCTTTTCACCACATGAACACAGTGAACTGGACACAAACACCAGCAGACGTTCAGGAACACATGAAACACCACAGACAGAACACATGAAACACCCACAGACAGAACACATGAAACACCACAGACAGAACACATGAAACACCCACAGACAGAACACATGAAACACCACAGACAGAACACATGAAACACCCACAGACAGAACACATGAAACAGCCACAGACAGAACACATGAAACCCACAGACAGAACACATGAAACACCACAGACAGAACACATGAAACCCACAGACAGAACACATGAAACACCCACAGACAGAACACATGAAACAGCCACAGACAGAACACATGAAACCCACAGACAGAACACATGAAACAGCCACAGACAGAACACATGAAACACCCACAGACACAGACAGAACACATGAAACACCACAGACAGAACACATGAAACACCACAGACAGAACACATGAAACACCCACAGACAGAACACATGAAACACCCACAGACAGAACACATGAAACCCACAGACAGAACACATGAAACACCACAGACAGAACACATGAAACCCACAGACAGAACACATGAAACACCCACAGACAGAACACATGAAACACCACAGACAGAACACATGAAACACCCACAGACAGAACACATGAAACACCACAGACAGAACACATGAAACACCCACAGACACAGACAGAACACATGAAACACCCACAGACAGAACACATGAAACACCACAGACAGAACACATGAAACACCCACAGACAGAACACATGAAACACCACAGACAGAACACATGAAACACCACAGACAGAACACATGAAACACCACAGACACAGACAGAACACATGAAACACCACAGACAGAACACATGAAACACCCACAGACAGAACACATGAAACACCACAGACAGAACACATGAAACACCACAGACAGAACACATGAAACACCACAGACACAGACAGAACATGTAACCAGAGCAGGTGGTGGGTGGTTTCCATGGTAACAAACCCCTGGATGTTCAAGGGTTTGGCCTCTGTCAGCTGTTATCGACGACCTACAGTTTTACATCCTTTAACCCTTTAACCCCTGAACCCTGACTTCAGGTAAAGGTTCATATTAATAAGATGAATGTAAAACAAATGAATTGGTTGGACGATCATTTTCACCATTTTATTCATTTTGTTGCTTATTCTCTCCATTTTTGTTCATGTTTTATGTTTTATATACATATATATATATATATATATATATATATATATATATATATATATATATATATATATATATATATATACATATATATAGTCGGCCCTACAATGAACTGGCGAGATGTCCAGGGTGTACCCTGCCTTCGCCCATAAGTAGCCCGTGACCCAAGTGAGGATAAAGCAGGTTCAGAAAATGAATGGGACAAACGGAACAAAAATAACAAAAATAATACAAACAACAAAAATAATAATTATCTATATATATATATATATATATATATATATATATATATATATATATATATATATATATATATATATACACACACACATACACACACACACACACACAAACTGTATATATATGTGCGTGTGTGTGTGTGATAAACACAATTTAAACAGTAATTAGTTGTTAATTGCTGATTAAATTGTAATTCATTAATTAGTACAATATGTACTTATTAATATGATAATTAACATAAATAAGTGTGAACTATTCTTGTGTGTGTTAGTACATGTGTGTCTTTAAGGTGGAGTGTGTTCCTGTCTGTCCCACAGCTTAAGGACGTTGTGTCCTGGTCCCAGCTGAAGGTGAACAGATGCTGGTTGATGCTGTGGTTAAATGTGTGTTTGTCCAGGAGACAGGTCTGTCCACACCAACAGGTTTAGGACACACAGGAAATGAAGATGACTCCTGGGATCCAGCCCACGTGGATTTACAGCTGAAGGACCAGGACTAGAGACACATGTCCAAAGGGCCAGGACGGTGAGGACAGGCAGGACGGTGACTGGATGCCAAACATCCACCAGTGAAAGGACACCCCATCTCCTGTCCCCCATCCCCTGTCCCCCATCTCCTGTCCCCCATCCCCTGTCCCCGGGGCTGCTGGACTTTATAGAGGAAGTGGTGGTTTCAGAGGCAGCTTTGATGTTTGTTCTGGGGTTGAACCACAGTGTGGAAACATCTGAGGGGGATAGAGGCTCCTCATGTGGACGGACAGACAGAAGACAAACAAATGACAAACTGTCCACGCTGAGGACACCCCCCTTAAGGTCTCCACACAACATCTGCTCATTTGTGTTTGAATCAATTTGTCTTTGAGCTCCTTCAACTTTAAACTGGTCTGGTATTGATTACAGTTGAATTAATGAAATGGTTTTAATATTGAACAGAGACAGGGAAGAGGAGGAGGAGACAGGAGGAGGAGAAGGAGAGAGGAGGAGGACAGACAGTAGGAGGACAGATCCTGTTTTCACTGAGGTCTTTCTGTCCACTTGTTGTCCTCCTGTGTTTAACACAGTCTGTTGTTGATCTTTTTATTTGTAAACACAAACAGAAATGATCCAATCAGATCAGACCATCCAAGGGTCCAAACTGAAGAATGTCCACCTCTGGACTTCATCCATGAAGACGCTGAA
Organism: Sphaeramia orbicularis; assembly: GCF_902148855.1. Classification (NCBI taxonomy): domain Eukaryota; kingdom Metazoa; phylum Chordata; class Actinopteri; order Kurtiformes; family Apogonidae; genus Sphaeramia; species Sphaeramia orbicularis. The sequence continues at coordinate 5,176,039 of NC_043966.1, forward strand.
GGACACCAGTCCAACCCTGGGCCAAATGTGTGGACCATCAGCTGATTGGTTTAAGGTGGTCAGCTGTCATTTAAGGTGGAATTGATGCTAATGCTGACGCTAATGGTTTCCTTAAACAACCCTGGTAGAGGGTTTTTCTGAAACCAGGACGTTGACCTTTGACCTCTGCAGTCACATGGTCTCATCTATGACCCCGGGTTGAACTCTGGATTAGTTTAATGAGTCGTTAAAATCGTTAAAGTTTGGTTTTATTTGGTTTTGTCTTTAGTGTCTTTATGTTGTTTTCATCGTTTACATCTTTATATTTATTCATATTTTGGTGCATCTTTTCACAAGTGTTTTTTCTTTTTCTTTCTTTCTTTCTTTCTTTCTTTCTTTCTTTCTTTCTTTCTTTCCTCTTCTTCCCTGTTCTGTTCTTGTCTTTTCTTTTCTCTCCTGTTCTTTCCCTGTTCTCTCCTCTCTCCTCTTTTCTTTCACTCCTGTCTTTTTTCCACTCCTTCCAGACTCTTTCCATCTGAACACAAACGTGTTCAATCCTGTTCAACTCAACACAATAATTAAACTTAATGCACGTTAATCGCAGCTGAAACGTCAAAACCAGGAGACGAACGAACATCTGCCACGTTGACACAGAGAAAAGAGAGGAATAAAGAGGAGAGAATCAAAGGGGGGGGGGGGGGGAAGAGAGAAGGGGGGGGGGCAGAGGAGGAGGAGGAACAAGAGGAAGACGTGGAGGAGGATTGGAAGCACAGTCCACCCTCCTCCTCCTCCTCCTTCTTGCCCCCCCCTCCCCCCTCCAGCTGTTCTGCATCCTATCCTCCTCTGTGGGAACAGACAGAACTGATCCAGATCCAGACCAGATCCTGGTTCTCAGTGGACCCGGGTTCTGCTTCCGTCTGACTGAACATCACAGGTGTGTGAGAGGAGTCCCACAGACCTGGACCTGGACCAGGACTGGGAATACAACCTGGACCAGACCAGACCTGGACCTGGAGCAGGACTGGGAATACAACCTGGACCAGACCTGGACCTGGACTAGGACTGGGAATACAACCTGGACCAGACCTAGACCAGACCAGACCTGGACCTGGAGCAGGACTGGGAATAAAACCTGGACCAGACCTGGACCAGACCAGACCTGGACCTGGACCAGGACTGGGAATACAACCTGGACCAGACCAGACCTGGACCTGGAGCAGGACTGGGAATAAAACCTGGACCAGATCTGGACTAGGACTGGGAATACAACCAGGACCAGACCTGAACCAGACCAGACCTGGACCTGGACCAGGACTGGGAATACAACTTGGACCAGACCTAGACCAGACCAGACCAGACCTGGAGCTGGAGCTGGACCTGGACTGGATTTGACTGAACCTGGTTCGGACAGAGTTATACTAACAGAGTTAAACTAACAGAGCTACGTTAACAGAGTTCAGCTGAAAGAGCTGAACAGAACTAAGCTGACAGAGTTAAACTAACGGATCTATGCTAATGGAGCTAATTTTAATTAAACTTGTTGATTCCATAAATCAGAGGAAAATCTCTGACTTCGATCCTTTATTCCAGTTCTGATCCAGTCTGTGGATCCAGAAGGACCGAACCTGACCCTGACCTTAACCCTGACCCTAACGCTGACCCCTGTAGGTCACAGTTTGAACATTAATACAACAGAATGGATCAACTGACGAACTAAACATCCAATCTGAAATATGCACTTTTCTGAAAAAAACCCTGTTGTTTCCTTGTAGAATATTGTTTATGTAAAGTCATAGAATCCAAAAACAGTGAATTATTTATTGTTGTTTTTTTTTGTTTGTGTTTGTCCTTTTGTCAGACTAATAAAGACTTTTTTTTTTTTTTTTTTTTTTTTTTTTACCAAATATTCTGCAAGAAAAGCATATTTTTCACTTTGGAAGTTTTGGTTTTTGATGGAATTGGAAAAGTAGTACCTGAAAACGTTTATGGAAACTGATTTTACACAAAAGTCTTTATACACTGAAGTGAGAACAAACAGCTGATGTGGTAAACAATGACGTCACATGACTGATCAGCTGATGTGTTTATTCTGAAGTTGACTTTGTCATGAACATCATCCTTTTCAGGCTCAGATTCAGACACGCAGACCCTCAGACCCCTCCCACCGGGTCAGGGGGAGGGGTTTGGAGGCGGAGGGAAGGTCCTGGTCCTGGTCCTGGTCTGGGACGTCCCCCTGGAGGTGGTCTAGTGTGTGCGGTGTTGAGGCTTTAGATCGACCTGAATTCAGCTCAGTTCTGCTGGTTTTCCTGAAGCTCCAAGGTAAGAACATCTGTGTTTGTCCATGTCTGCACCGGACCGAACCGGACCAGGCCGGGCCCGGTTTAAGTCTGAACTGGATCCGTTTTAAGTCTAATTCGGACCCGGTTAAAGTGTGAACTGGACCCAGTTTAGGTCTGAACTGGACCCGGTTTAAGTGTGAACTGGACCCAGTTTAGGTCTGAACTGGGCCTGGTTGGACCCGGTTTAAGTCTGAACTGGACCCGGTTTAAGTCTGAACTGGATCCGGTTAAAGTGTGAACTGGACCCGGTTTAAGTCTGAACTGGACCCGGTTTAGGTCTGAACTGGACCCGGTCGGACCTCTTTGTGCAGGTTTTGTCTTAAATGTGAGTGTGTTTTCTGTGCATCCTATGAAACCTGCAGATCCTTTTTATGTGGCTCTGGTTCTGGTTCTGGCTCTGGCTCTGGTTCTGGTAGAAGCTGTTGTTTATTCTGAGCTGCTTTAAGGTTCAGGGTAAACATGTGTTTCATAAAACTGTCCCAGTGGACTCTGTCATTAGGACTCAAACATCTGAGGGACGCCCTGCAGGTGAAAGGGGGGGGGGGGGGGGGGGTGCCACATCGGCACCGGGGTGGGGGGTGAGGGGGGGCGGGTGGCGGTTGTGGCTCTGGGAGGAGAAGTTGCCAACGTGGGTCATTGTTTCTGCTGTTGGAGCTGTCTGTCTGTCTGTCTGTCTGTCTGTCTGTCTGTCTGTTTGTTTGTTTGTTTGTTTGTTTGTTTGTGTTTTTTCCACATGCTTTTAAAGACCATTCTCACATTAAAACTGAACAACAGGAGCTTTTCTCCAACAGTCATCCTTCTATCCCTCCCTTCCTCTTACTCCCTCCCTCATTCCCTTTCTTTCTTCCTCCCCGTCTCTGATTACTCTCATGTGCAGGAATGTGAGTTGCCATGGTGACGGGTTACCAGCTGTTTAACACGGCTCTGTGAGTTCGTTCTGTCGTCTCCAAGCGTCCGAACTGTTCCTGCATGAACGGAGGCAGCGCTGACCTCAGATCAGTGCAAGACACAGTCCAAAAAAAGTACCTAGCTGAGAGTAAAAGTACCCAACTATAAAAGAACCCACATGAGAGTAAAAGTACTCATCTGAAAGTAAAAGTACCCATCTGAGATTAAAAGTGCCCAACTCTAAAAGTACTCACCTGAGAGTAAAAGTACTCATCTGAGATTAAAAGTACCTATCTGAGGGTAAAAGTACCCAACTTTAAAAGTACCCATCTGAGAGTAGAAGTACCAGTCTGTAAAAGTACTCATCTGAGTGTAAAAGTACCCATCTTTAAAAGTACTCATCTGAGCGTAAAAGTACCCAACTCTAAAAGTACCCATTTGAGAGTAAAAGTACCAATCTGTAAAAGTAGTCATCTGAGAGTAAAACTACTCATCTGAGAGTGAAAGTACCTATCTGAGAGTAAAAGTACCCATCTGTAAAAGTACCCATCTGACAGTAAAAGTAAAAGTTTTGGACATTGCAGTCCCATTAACACTGAGTCAGTGAATAAATCCAACATTTACTTAATCATTTCTCTTTTTTACATAATAGATTAATTGGACTGAATTTAACGACTTAAATACATTTAAAAAATCATCCATCAGTTTATTGAAAAATGAAAGACAAAATAAAGGAGGAAAGGACAATAAACAATACAACAAACAAGAACAGACGTAAAAGATGAGAAAAGACCAAACCAGTGCGAAACAAAACAAAGTCCAAATATGAAGAAAAATGTTAAAATTGTCAAAAACATAAACGACATAAACGCTGCAGTCAGATGTAAACCACATGAGACTCTACGACCATCGATGACGTTCCACCTGCTGCAGATTCAGGAGGGAGGCGGAGCTTCTGGGGGAGGGGGGCGGGGCAAGGGATCATGGGAAATCCCCCAGCCAAGTTGGCAAAGGCCACGAAAAACTGTAAAATTGACAGGAAGGAGGGATTGAGCTGATGTCTGGAAGAAAAAAAGGACAGTGAGGACGGTGGGAAAGTGGAAAACAGATGAAATGAAAACCAAAGAAGAAGAAAACAGAAGAAGAAGAAGAAGAAAGACCAAAGAAAAGGAGAAGATGAGCAGAGAAGAAGAGAAAAGATGAAGAAAAGGAGGAAAGAATCTAAAGAACGTCATGATAATGATGTGAATGTCTGCAGAAAAAGGAGGGAAAAGAGAAAAAAGATAAATGCACTCAAAAACTCCCAAAAAACAGGACAAACGATGGTAAAAGATCAGAATAAATATGACTTTTAATGTTAAGGTCAAAGTCAGTAAATGTGGTTTTAAATATATATATATATATATATATATATATATATATATATATATGCATACAGGGTGGGGAAGCAAAATTTACAATGAACATTTAGTTGTTTTTTCTCAGCAGGCACTACGTCAGTTGTTTTGAAACCAAACATATATTGATGTCATAATCATACCTAACACTATTATCCATACCTTTTGCCCATATGAGTAATCAGGAAAGCAAACGTCAGAGAGTGTGTGATTTGCTGAATGCACTCGTCACACCAAAGGAGATTTCAAAAATAGTTGGAGTGTCCATAAAGACTGTTTATAATGGAAAGAAGAGAATGACTATGAGCAAAACTATTACGAGAAAGTCTGGAAGTGGAGGAAGCAACAAAAAACGTACCAAAGCTTTTATTAAAGCTCTCAAATCCAAAATCCTAAAGGATCCAACCAAATCCATGAGAAAAATGGCAACTGAACTTGAGGTAGACAACAAGAGCGTTAGAAATGCAGTAAAATATGATTTGAAGTTAAAATCTTACACAAGAACACCAGAACACTTGTTGACAACAGCAACAAATCCAACTTTAGCAATTTTTGGGAATCATGTTTATGGCCGCCTTCTAGCCCAGATCTAAACCTTCTGGATTCTGCTGTTTGGGGCGTTTTAGAACATGCTACCAATAGAACATCACACAGCAATGTCGACTTTCTTTAAGATACTATTAAAGAAGAATGGGAGAAGTTGTCACTCCAATATTTGAGGAACACTTGCACAAGTTTCAGGAAGTGTGTGAAGGCAGTTATTGAGAAAGAAGGAGGACACATAGAATAAAAACATTTTCTATTGTGTACATTTTCTTGTGGCAAATAAATTCTCATGACTTTCAATAAACTAATTGGTCATACACTGTCTTTCAATCCCTGCCTCAAAATATTGTACATTTTGCTTCCCCACCCTGTATATATATGTATATGTAAAACAGTTTAAAACAACAGTAAAAATGTCCACATTTGGAGGCTGACCTTCCCACTTTCCTTCACATTTATTCAGTGAAAGAACAAGAATGTGACATTAAAGTGCCAACGTGTCCAAGAAGAATCTGCAACAGCAACAAAAAAAAAAACAGAAGAAAAAGACCAAGAACTGAGAGGAGAAACCAGGACTTTTAAGAAGAAACAGATTTAAAGACAGCAAATATTCAAATATGGTTTACAGTAAATATTCAAATATTCAAATATTGAGCCTATTAGCCACGCCCACCAAATATGGAGCCTATTGACTCCGCCCACCATCAACACATTAGCATTAGTCGGACGACTTTGAAGACAGTTCGCACATGTTTGGGTTATTCTTGTCGTAAGAATCGAACAGATTTGGAGTAAATTACTGAACCCACTTAAGGCTAACAACTTCTAAATTATGACTTTTTATCACACTATTGTGAATTTATTTTCAAAATATTACGACTTGAATCTTATAAAAGTACGACATTATTTTCATTAAATTATGAGCGACTTTATTCTCATAATATTATGGCTTTATTGTTGATATTTCATGACTTCATTGTCGATATTTTACGACTTTATTGGTGTATTGATGAGTATTTTTATTTTTTCAATGTGGCGCTAACATGCTGTCGTAGAAATGAGTACGTATAAAATAAACGTATAAAGAAGTTGAATAATGAAAGTAGATGAACTCCAGGTGTGGAGGATGTACACACAGGTGTTCAGTTAGTGGGTTTATGGTCGACGCCCACAGTGAAGGGGGAGGGGCTTGTCTGAGGTCAGGTGACAGGGGTGTGATTTCATCACCACCCTGACCCCGTTTGTGTTTTGTCTGCTCTGGTGTCGGTTTCATTCCAGTTTATTCACCTGAAAACTGAAAACTCACTGCATCCACCAACAAATGTGGAAGAAAAGACGTGTTTATGAAGACGAAAAGCAGGAAACGAAATGGAACGTCTGATAAAAGTCGACACTGATGATCATGTGTCCTTCAGAAACGCCCACAGACACAACCTGGGCTTCAGCTCACACCAGTTTAGGCCGAAACACCGGAAAAAACCAGTGTTCAGACAGAAAGACTCCTCTAGTGTTGACAGAGCATTAGGTTTAGGGTCAAAGGTTCAGCCAAAGGGTCCGGTCCGGTCCGGTCCTCCAAAGGGTCCGGTCCAGTCCGGTCCATGGTCTGAAAGTGTAAAAGTGACACTGGGGACATGTCCAGTCCAGTTTGTCCAGATCCTTTTAGTCCAGATCCTTTAAATCCAGATCCTTTTAGTCCAGATCCTTTAAATCCAGATCCTTTTAGTCCAGATCCTTTAAATCCAGATCCTTTAAATCCAGATCCTTTTAGTCCAGTTCCACACACAGACCAATGGGATCTAAAAGAAGAACAAAATACCCAGAAATACTGACAAATACACAAATGTAAAAAAAAAAATGTAAGTGGAAAAAAAAACCCCATTATACTATGAAAATATTTACATTTACAAACTATCCTTTCACAATAAAATGTAACTAAATACATAAATAAAACCAAATATGAACATCCTGACATGTGTAATGGTACTAATATTCAGTCTGTTCTTAAATGTCTGCTGTGTTTGTACGTTTGAACTCTATTCTATCTGTTTCCACATGTTTGTGGAACACTGTGTATAATTTAAATGTATAAATAAGAAGTCCAGGCAGAACATGGTTCATTTGATGTTATTGAGTGTCTTCTGATGTCTGACATTTTCCAGACAGCTTCAGTTTTAATACGTTTCATCCATTATTTTTAAGTTGCAATATTGCGCGTCTTCACAACATTAAGACTGTGTGTGTGTGTGTGTATATATATATATATATATATGTATATATATATATATATATATATATATATATAGTCTCTGTCTCTACGTTTCTGTCTCTATGTCTCCATGTCTCTACGTCATTTTTATCTCCTCGGTCCTTTACATTGTGCTGTTTGCGTGCATTCGCTGCCAACTCGTTTTTCAGGCCTGTTACGACACTGAGGAGAAGAATTCCTGTAAATCTGGTGTCCTTCAGAGCCAGAGGCTGGAGGAGTTTACAGAGAAACAACAGATTCAACACATAAAAAACCTGTGAAAGCCGACAGGAGGGAGGGACAGTGACTGGACATGAAAAAAGCAGGAGTTTAGACAGAAAACAGATCAGAAAAAGACTAAAGAAGAAGAAGAAAAGAGGAGGAATGTTTACTGAATCAGAGGAAAGAAGATGGACAGTTATCTGGAGGAAGAAGATGATAATGGACAAAAATATCCAGAAAATATCATGAAAAGTGAGAAAACAGGAAGAAAGTTACACAATACAAAAGACACTAAAACAGATTAAATCACAGTAAAAACAGTGATTTCGAGGCTGAAATTCACACTTTCCTTCACATTTATTCAGTGAAAGAACAAGAATGTGGCGTTCAAGTGTCAACGTGTCCAAGAAGAATCTGCAACAGCAACGAAAAAAAAAACAGAAGAAAAAGAAAAGACAGAAGAAAAAGATGACTCAAGTGGAGAAACTGCAGTTAGGAGTGTCTTCATGAAGCTCCAGTTTCCCTTTAGCGTCAGTGCTGAAGCTGAAGTTTCCCTTTAGCGTCTGTGCTGAAGCTTCCCTTTAGCGTCTGTGCTGAAGCTGAAGTTTCCCTTTAGTGTGTCTGTGCTGAAGCTGAAGTTTCCCTTTAGCGTCTGTGCTGAAGCTGAAGTTTCCCTTTAGTGTGTCTGTGCTGAAGCTGAAGTTTCCCTTTAGCATCAGTGCTGAAGCTGAAGTTTCCCTTTAGCGTCTGTGCTGAAGCTGAAGTTTCCCTTTAGTGTGTCTGTGCTGAAGCTGAAGTTTCCCTTTAGCATCAGTGCTGAAGCTGAAGTTTCCCTTTAGCGTCTGTGCTGAAGCTGAAGTTTCCCTTTAGCGTCTGTGCTGAAGCTGAAGTTTCCCTTTAGTGTGTCTGTGCTGAAGCTGAAGTTTCCCTTTAGCATCAGTGCTGAAGCTGAAGTTTCTCTTTAGCGTCTGTGCTGAAGCTGAAGTTTCCCTTTAGTGTGTCTGTGCTGAAGCTCCAGTTTCCCTTTAGCGTCTGTGCTGAAGCTGAAGTTTCCCTTTAGCGTCAGTGCTGAAGCTGAAGTTTCCCTTTAGTGCGTCCTTGCGTGCGTCCTCCTCCTTCCTGTCCGTCCAAACAGGACCACGTGGACCGGACCAGGACGGGGACGGGGACGGCGTGTGCGTCCAAACCAAACACCGTCTCATTTCCCAGACTCCTCGTCAGCAGAACGCCTCAGAACACTTTCCTTTTTGAGGCGGTTGTTTGGAAACGGCGACTGGATTTTTCCAGAACGTGCACCTTCACAAACACTGCAGAGCTTTGAGCGTCCTGCAGCCGCTGACATCAGCACCTGAGCCTTTAACCAGCGACAGACCATAATATGCACAGGACCAGAAGAATGGCACAATGTTTTCACACAGATGGTTTTGGTTCAATAACTTCATATTTAACCTTTGAATGGCAGGTTTATCAGAGAAACAAACCAGAGTTTTGATGCACAAAAGCTGTTGGATGTGAGTTTTCCACAGGACCAGGTGGTGACAGGTGCTTTTACTCTGGGTTTTACACTGGGGTTTTTACTCTGGGGGTTGTACTCTGGGCTTTTACTCTGGGGTTTTATACTGTAGGGTTTTACTTTGGGTTTTTACTCTGGGTTTTACTGTGGGGTTTTACTCTGAGTTTTACTCTGGGTTTTTATGCTGGGTTTTATGCTGGGTTTTACTTTGGCTTTTACTCTGGGTTTTTACTCTGGGTTTTACTCTGGAGTTGTTTGATCTTCTTTATTGTTTTCTAGCTGAAGGTGCAGATGTTCAGTTCAGTCTGTGTCCGTTTCAGCCTCATTGAACCACATTAGATTCAGATCTGTGGACATGGAGGATGTGTTGGTTTGACATCATCAGCTGGTGTTTTCCTTCCATTTTTATCCCTTCTTTTCTTTTTCACTTCCTTTTCATCCTGTATCCTTCATATCTGTGTCCATGCAGTTTGATCAGTGACACATTTGGATCATATCTAATAAATAATGAATAAAATCAACACAAGTAAGAATGTACAAATTAACAAATAATGTGGAAAAAATAGGCAAAAAATGGAGTAAAATTAAGCATAAAATAAGCAACATAATGACCAAAAGCAGCAAAAATGATGAATAAAACAACAAAAACAAACTAGAAGTCAATAAAACCAGCCACAAACTGAACAGAAATGGAAGAAAACTTCATAAAATAGTCAATAAAATAAAATAAATGCATTTTTATGACCTTTCATAAATATGGGTACAGTTCTGCGCAGATGTCCGATGGAAACGCAACTAGTGTTGGTGCCTGTAGTTGAATTCCTTCTGTGGGAGGGGTCAGACTGTGGGACGGCCCCTTTTGTCTGTGTTTGTCTGTTTTTAGAGCCGTGGTGTCACTTCAACTGGGTTTGGTTCAGATCGGCTCATATTTGCTCAGATTTTCCCTTTTCTTTCTCTGCTGGTGGTTTAAGGCCTGTTTGAATCTGCAGTATTCACCTCTGTTCAGAATGGGATTATGGAGGCGGAGCTCCTGTCCTTCCCCTCAGAATCTGGAATGCCCCCCCCCCCCCAGCGGTGTCGGGGGGGTATTTGATATGAAGCCAAAAATGCAAACCCTGAGGTACATGTGAAGAGTTGGACCCTGGCCCCCATCGGCCCATATCGGCCCCCATCGGCCCCCATCGGCCCCCATCGGCCCCTCAGATGTCTGGAGGATCTGTGGAAGGAACCGCCCACACGGAGCAGATAAGTGACACCGAAGACGAAGCAGCGACGACAAAAGAGCCTTTATTCAGAGACACCACGAAGAACGAGACCCAGACAATGGACGCTCAGATGGACGCCGACCAGAGGACGGACACGATGCAGAGGACGGACACGATGCAGAGGACGGACACGATGCAGAGGACGGACACGATGCAGAGGACACCCAAACCTCCCAATGAACAGAGCAGACACAGAGGGACGATTAGACAAAAAGATGAAGCCAAGTCACAACTAGAACAACACAACACACAGTGACCCAGTGATACTGAGGCACTGGCTGGGCGCTGTTGGACACTGGGTTGGACACTGAGTTGGACACTGGGCACCGTTGGACACTGGGGTTCTGGGCGCCGTCATCAGGCCTTTCACTGGGACGTCCCACAGACGAAGCAGACACTGAGGGTTTTGTTTGGATCTGGACTGTTTCCATGTGGACACAGAACCAGGAAAAAACACTGAACACAAACCAACGTGTGTTTGTTTATGAGAGAAAAACCCGATGGTTCTGTCGTTTGTGTAGATTTCACTTCATGATGTTCGATGATGACGGATCCGTCCAGACTGTCTAGCTCACTGTTTCTAAGTTTATTTATTTAATTAATAAGATAATAAAATAAAAACACAGAAAAAGTACGTCTGCTTTTACAAATCGACCACATTATGATGAAAAGAAGCAGAAAGAACAACCTTATATTTTCAACTTTAATCAAATACTCGTACATTTATGGTAATAATGTAAAACCAAAAACAGGAAGTGTCCATTGTTCATCTGTAAATATGGTATTTATTATGTAACTACATGTGGTTTTAACATCGGTTCAGGAACATGAATAATTGCAATTTTTGGTGATTTGTGCTGCATTTACAGAAATGTGAATTAATGTACATGTAATGTTTGGATCATACTCATTTATTATTCTTGCAGTCGAAACTATTAAAACTCTATGATCTGGTAAATTTTTACACAGCTCAACTTTTATATAAAGCCAATAAAAATCAACTACCAGCCAACATACAAAAACTATTTGTCCATAGAGAGGGGGGCTATAACCTGAGGGGATGTGGGAATTTCACAGTCCCAGCAGTCAGGACATCCAGGAAAAGTTTGTGTGTGTCAGTGTGTGGGGTCAAGCTTTGGAATGGGTTGGGGGTAGAGCTCAAGCAGTGTCCAAATATTCAGAAATTCAAAAAAATCTACAAAGAAATGTTATTTTCACAATATCTGGCTCAAGGAAGGGTGTGATCATTATTTGGATTGTCAGGTTGTTCTGTTGTATGGTGTGTGTATAAACATGGGGGTGCAGACATGTGATGTACAGCAGTAGACATAAACTGGTGTGTATGTATGTGTGTATGTGACTGTATGTGTGTGTGTATGTGACTGTATGTGTGTGTGTATGTGTGTGTGTATATGTGTATGTGACTGTATGTGTGTGTGTATGTGACTGTATGTGTGTATGTATGTGTGTATGTGACTGTATGTGTGTGTGCATGTGACTGTATGTGTGTATGTATGTGTGTATGTGACTGTATGTGTGTGTGTATGTGACTGTATGTGTGTATGTATATGTGTATGTGACTGTATGTGTGTGTATGTGACTGTATGTGTGTGTGTATGTGTGTGTGTGTATATGTGTATGTGACTGTATGTGTGTGTGTATGTGACTGTATGTGTGTGTGTATGTGACTGTATGTGTGTATGTATGTGTGTGTGTATATGTGTATGTGACTGTATGTGTGTGTGTATGTGACTGTATGTGTGTGTGTATGTGTGTGTGTATATGTGTATGTGACTGTATGTGTGTGTGTATGTGACTGTATGTGTGTGTGTATGTGTGTGTGTATATGTGTATGTGACTGTATGTGTGTGTGTATGTGTGTGTGTATATGTGTATGTGACTGTATGTGTGTGTGTATGTGACTGTATGTGTGTGTATGTGACTGTATGTGTGTATGTGTGTGTGTGTATATGTGTATGTGACTGTGTGTGTGTATATGTGTATGTGACTGTATGTGTGTGTGTATGTGTGTGTGTATATGTGTATGTGACTCTATGTGTGTATGTATGTGTGTATGTGTGTATGTATGTGTGTATGTGTGTGTGTATATGTGTATGTGACTGTATGTGTGTATGTATGTGTGTATGTGTGTGTGTATATGTGTATGTGACTGTATGGGGACACAGGTTTGTAGGGGTGTGTTTATGGATAATCACAATCTTATGTTGTATATCAAGTGATTCAGCACTAACAGTCTGAGGACTGGAACTGGGGGGTAGGACTGGATAAGCAGTGGCTTCTTCCTACTCCCTTTCAGGCACAACAGTTGTTCTTTTTTTCTATTATTTGATTTTTTATTTGTGTATTGTTTATTATTGTTATTTTTAATTTTCTTCCATATGTTTTGTATTATGTCTGTGTCTGAAATAAACTAAACTAAACAACGTCCTGTAAAATAGACCAATAAATAAGTAAGAAAGTATCTAAAGTATATACGTAAGTGACAAAGTAAATAAAGTTTTAAACTCCTGATTATTAGATTATCAGTGTGTTACGGTACTTCACCGTTAGCATTAATGTTGTTAGTCTAGTGAGTTTGAGGAGATTCTTTATCTTTTTTTTTTGCTCTAAAGTGTTGTTTTTAGTGTCTTTGATCTACAGAGTTTGTCTAACAGGTTATTTTTCTGCTGAAGAAATAATGAGATGGAATGACACCTTCACATTTTTCTCAGTTTGCTGATGTGTTGATGTGTAGTTTTCTTATATATAATAGAGTATCGTCTACATATAGGGATGTTTGAGATATATGTGGTTTTCTTATATATAATCGAGTATCTTTTCTTATATATAATGAAGTATCGTCTTCATACAGGGATATTTGGGATATATGTGGTTTTCTTATGTATAATAGAGTATCATCTACATACAGTTTATGAATGAATGAACCAGGTCAGTTTGGTTTTCCTTTTTTTTTCTTTAAATGTAAATGAGCTGCTGCTGGCCACGCCCCTTCCCTGTCGGTGCCATGGATACCGTCTCATGCATGTACTTGACCTGAGGCTCCGTTTCTAACGCTATTGTGTGTTTTGTGTCTGAACAGACTTTGAAGATGAAGGTGTGGATCTTCTTCGTCCTGTTGGTGGCTGGACATGCAATGGCTGCTCCTGTAAGTTTCACCGACACTTCCTTTACCGTCGACTTCCCGTCTTTGTCCGTCTCGTCCTTCGTTGTTTCCGGTTGTTGTCCGTTTCACATCATCTGTGTATTTACTGAAGTCACTGAAGCAGTGAAGGGGTTTGTTTTCACCTCAGGTTCCACTTTAAACCATATGTGACCTGAAATGGACCAAACCTGTCAAATAAATATAAATACATGAACAAAAAATTGTAAAATAGTACAAATACATACATATAAACCAGTCAAATAAATCAATAAATATAAACCAGTCAAATAATCCAAATACATAAATATAAACCAGTCAAATAATTCAAATACATAATTTAAAAAAGTCAAATAATCCAAATACATAAATAAAAAAAGTCAAATAAATAAATAAATGAATGAATAAATAAATAAATAAGTGAATAAATGAATGAATGAATGAACAGATAAATATAAACCAGTCAAATAATCCAAATACATAAATATAAATAACCCATAATTCAGTGGGTTTAATTCCACATTATCCATCTAATTTTGACATATAAACAGTCAAATGACTAAACACACCTTCAGTTTAATGTTAGGACACAGACAAAGACCGGGGGGGGGGGGGGGGGGGGGGGGGGGCGTAGACTAATATCTCCATCCTGGAAACTGTCCAAACCAAACTGACAGAGGACCCTGACATGGTCTGGACCAGACCTGAGACCAGCCCCCTGTGGATCTGAGTCTGGTCTGGTCTGAAGGTAGGGGGTCCAGATGGACAGGCTTTCTGTCCACTGTTTGGACTCTGTTTGTGTCTCATCGTCCTCTTGTTCGGACTCGTTGACGTGTTGGATGCTTGTGTTTCAGACCGAGGAGGAGGTGATCGTGGAAGAACCGGTGGTGGAGGAGACCATTGTGGAGGAGGTGGTGGTGGAGGTGGGTCAATAATGTGGACAGAATTCTGTATGAGACTCACATGATGCAACCATGACAGGATTAACACAGGAAGAACAATGGATGATCCAAATGTAGCTCCTGGAAAAATATGTGTAAGACCATTTCGAGTGAATATGTAGCGGGGGGGTAGGGTGACGTCATCAGCTGAAAATAAATGTAATATGTATAAAACCATAACAGCACAAATTAAACTTTAAATGGCACAAACGAAGCACAAACAAATGCCACCATTTTGGTTAAATGTGGAGCAGGTGGTGGGGGGGGTGACCTCTAAAAGAACTGTAAAGAACTCCAGAATCATAACAGCACAAACAAAGCACTAATGATATGAGACCATTGATCCAGAGGTTTTGGTTGGGTGGTGGTGGTGGTGGGGGTCCAACTTCATGCAGGTCCTTTTAGTCCAACTAGAGTCACATGACCAAAAAACCAAGAGAAGAAGAAGAGTTGAACCCAAACGTGTGGGTACGTGTGGACACACCAGGAAACCACATCATTTTAGAATTTAGGAGATAGAGGGGGAGCGAGTAAGGATGCACGGATCTGATACCAGTATTGGGCATCAACTTCAATACTCAGTGTGTGTACTTGTACTCATACTCATAAAAGTAATCTGATACAACTGCACCAATACCACTTACAGCTGTGTGCCATTCCCAGTTCAGTGCAGCAGGTACGAGGAGGAGGAAGAATGTGTGTGAGTGAAGAGTGTGGAGACTGAACCAAAGAAATGACGGTGATAAAAGTAACGCTGACTGACAGTACCGTTCCAGACACAGACAGATACAGACGCAGCGTTCTGTTCGTCCTCTGCGTACATTCCGTCCATTTTCCAGGTGCTGGAGGATGAGTACCCAGACGGAGAATACCAGCGGAACCGTGGAGGTAGAGGATCTGTTCAAAGAGCCACTGTGGGAGTTAGAGAAAAACTACTGACACATTTAGGACAACTACCCAGAAAAACTACTGACACATTTAGGACAACTACCCAGAAAAACTACTGACACATTTAGGACAACTAACCAGGGCTGGGCCGCTTTCCATCCTACTGATAATACTGTGGAGGTACGGAGTGGTGCGGACCGCCGCCAGAGGAAGTGAAAACCAAACTTGTGGCTCATTTCTCTCTTCTTGCTGAAGCTAAACTTTTAAACCTTACCAGAGAAAACGCTGCAACATTAGTATCACATTAGTGTTACCTCTGTCATCTACAGGTTTGTTTTTACTGACTTTCTTCTTCTCATTAAACTTTCCTCTTCTTCGTGGTATTTGTCCAGTATGGTTAATTCAGAGCGGCGCCCCCTGGTGGATTAATTGACAAACGCTCATTCCAACACATTAAATGTCAGTAGCAGCACTTTGTTCCAGTCAGACTAATGACAACGACAATAAAGCACATTTACAAAAGGAACTAACAACTGGAATGGGATTATTAAGTACTAGTATCAGTACTCGGTATCGGTAAGTACTCAAATGTAAGTACTTGTACTTGTACTCGGTCTGGAAAAAAGTGGTATCGGTGCATCCCTAGTAACGAGCGTTCTAGATTCAAAACAACACAGATTTATGTTCATGTTTATGGAATGACTTCTACTGACATCTACCAGAATAAAGAAACGAATCAGCACATTTGGGATTGAATGGAAAAACCAACATTACACACTTCTGTTTGGAACACATTTATTTAAATATGGGCAAAGTTTAGCTTAGATAGACGATGGAAAGGGGACTAGTGTTACTGTGGAGGACGGAATAACCTTTAGTTTGTGGTCTTTGTTTTTACTTTCGATGTCATTTTTTTTTTTTTTTTTATCAGTAAAACATTAAACAGTGAAAATGTCTGAATATGAGCAGAAAAGCTTGTGTAAGTGTCATCGTCACCGTGTTAATAAGTATAAAATGTGTGAAGTGTCCAGTGAAGTTCAGCTGTTTGAAAGTGTCTCCCTTCTCATCGTGGTTGATTCGTGGTGCGTTCACTGTCTCTGCCAAACAGCTGCTCAGTGATGATCTGATCTGATGGAGGGTTTGGCCCCTGTCGGCTCAGACCGGGTCGACTCTGTGAACTCCCTTGACGCCATGACTCATATATTCAACATGTAGTGAAGAGTCCAAGAAACAGGGAAAGATGCCTGGACATGGACACGTCAACGGAGTCATGAGCCCTGGACACGAGGAGTTCCAGCACAATCATCTGAACCCTGGAGACCAAACACTAACACTGTCCAAACCTGTCCATCAAAGGGTTAAATATGGACAGACATCAGTCCAATCACACATATGTTTAATCTGGGTTCAGATGAAGATGTGAAATGGAAATACTGCAACAAATCTAGTTTCATCCTGGTTCATTATGTGAAACAGCTTCAGATTTGTGTGGAACCGTCCACACAGTTCTGTTGGCTTCAGTCCCTTGTGTCCAATTCTTCCCACCAGTTCTTGAATGCACCATCTGTTAACACAGGAACCCTGGTCCTTATCAGTCTGGTCTCCATAATCCACTTTAATCCGTGTGTTTCCAAACAAACATGACACATCCTCAGAGTAAACACACAGATTTACTGATGGGTCCAGTTCGAGGCTCCAGCTCCAGGTCTTTCTGTAAACCGTCCCTCTGGGCTCCAGCTCCAGGTCTTTCTGTAAACCGTCCCTCTGGGCTCCGGTTCCGGGTCTTTCTGTAAACCGTCCCCAGAGGACACTCCCTGTGCATGTGAACGTCTCATGCTTTCTTTGTGCTCAGGTCCAGTGGGACCCGGATCCCACAGCTGTTAATTTTAGCCGCTCAGGAAGCCATTACGTCCTCACCACATGTGGACCAGCTGTGTGTTATTGTTGGATATTATGGTCTGGCTGCTCCCACATCTGTTTGGCCTGAAGGGAGGGGCCGTCTTTAGTGGTGACGTCCAGACGGTTTTCAGGAAACCAGGGCTGTTGGAGCGGTTTGGTCTAAGAGGACCAGGGTCCACAAATAGACCTGAAGACTGGAGGACGGAAAGAATGTGCACAAACACTGCACATAGGACACACGGACAAAATAGGACACATGGACAAAATAGGACACACGGACAAAATAGGACACATGGACAAAATAGGACACATGGACAAAATAGGACACATGGACAAAATAGGACACACGGACAAAATAGGACACATGGACAAAATAGGACACACGGACAAAATAGGACACATGGACAAAATAGGACACATGGACAAAATAGGACACATGGACAAAATAGGACACATGGACAACAGTTTGTGTCCATCAGTCTGTGGACCCGTTGAATCCAGGTGTTTCTTTTCTAACAGGGGTCTGGGATCCAAAACAATAATGATTAATGTTAGAATATAGTTTTATATTATGGGATAAATATCATTAGTTTGGGTTCAGTTATTATCTTCTTTTCTAAAATGTCTCAGATGGTTTGGACTGATTTTATATCAACACTGATTCTGGTTTTTTTTTCTGTTTTTCGATGTTCTTCCTCTAACTGTCTCTAATATTTTCCTGCTCTGACTGTAAATAGTAATGTTCATCTACTGTCATCACATCTGACTGAGGAAGAAAAATCTACCATTAACCCTTCCATGCAACTATGAGAACCTTGGTCACAATATTTGTGTGTTTTTATTGCTCTTTAGGCATGAAAAAAAACATGTGATTTAGGGTTTTTTTTTTTTTTTTTTTTTAAGGAGTTACAAAACTGTCCACTCAGCTGGACCCCATGCATTTAATTTTTCAAGCAAAGAAATATGTTTTTAAAACCCAATATCAGAAAGTGATATGGAAAAGTATGCAATAAAAACATTTTTAATGCTGCTAATCAGATGTTTTCCCATATTTTAACATATTCTAATACTAGTTATTATTCATTTCATGAAGATAATATGCAAAAAAAAAAACCTGTTTTGTTTGTTGATTTACACTAAAACATGCGCCACTGCAGATCAGGTTTATCAAGAACAGCAAAGTTACAGTAACGGTATGAAATGCACTGTATGGGATGATGCATAAGTGTCCACTGTGTTGGCTGATATGGAACTAAAACAATAAAACCCATGAATATATAAGAGAACAGCTGTAGAATAGCTGTCCACTGGAGTGACCTCTGTGCATGACAGGGTTAAACTAGAGGGAAATATTGATGTTTCTCAACTGTATGGACATAAATATGTGGACACATCATGTCTCCAGCTGTCAGATGTCCTGTTCATGAGGATCGGACACAGAAACATTCATATTTTCTTTAAGTTTAATGGGATTAAAATCAGAGTTATGGATAAAAAAAAAAAACCCTAAAACCTAAATGTATGTTGATATAAATTCAGTCCAAACCATCGGAGTCATTTTACAAACAAAGACAATAATTAAACCAATGTGATGGTGTTTCTATGGACACTACTGTCCAAATAGTGGATGTTCAAGTAGATGCAGATGGGGGCGGGGCCAAACAGCTGCTGTTGATCAGGTTTCCTTTTTAAAGAACCCTGTGCATGATGTGACCTCTGACCTTTGACCTGTGACCTTTGACCCCCAGGAGCCTGAGGTCGGGACCAACCCGGTGCAGGTGGAGGTGGGAGACTTTGACGAAGCCATCGATGTGGAGGAGGAGACGGTTGAAGACATTGTGGACAGTAAGTGAAGACACCGTGACGTTGAATTCTGTTTGAGCAGTTTGACACCGAAAAAACCAAACCACATCCACAGAAGGTGGAAAACAGACAGGTGTGTGCTGATTCAGTAGAGGAGTTACACCTAAAGGAGGAGCTACAAACAACAACGAAGAACAGCGAAGAACATCTGTGTGTAGAACAAACAGTAGAAGAAGAGGAACGTAGGGGTCTAGACGACGGGGGGGTACAATGGATTCAGCGCTCACAACAGTTTATTTCATATTGGGCTGAAAGATATATTGTTATCGTATCTATATCTAGACATGAACATTCAAGATATTAATGTCGAAAAAGCAACGATATAATCTATATAGATTTCCCCCACGCTCGCCCTGCATGTACAGCTGTGGAAGTCACAACAAATTAAATTTTTATGATTGCCTTTGAATGCACCGCTAAGGCCAGCCAACCACAAACCTTATTTCGTGCTTGTTGTGGATCGACAGCTGAAGCCAACCAATGACAAACATATGAGGGCGGGAGTGAGGGAGACGGAGACTGACGCGCACACACACACACACACACACACACACACACCACATCCACAGCGGGGAAATTAAAAAGTAAGAAAGAAAAGTGACATGAGTGCGGAAGATAATGCGGCCGGTGGCGGTGCAGAATCTGATTTGGTGCCAAAGCATAAATCATCCTCCATTATTTGGGGGTATTTTGGATTTCAAAAGGATGATGTGAACCAGAGCCAGGTGTTGTGCAAGTCGTGCTTGGCGAAAATTGCGACAAAGCAAGGCAGCACAATAAACATGGTTTACCACCTGAAACAACACTATCACGTGCTGCACGAAGAGTGTATGGCAATGAGAGAAACACCAGGGACTTCTCAGTCATCCCAAGAGAAGCCAAAGCAGAGTTTGACTGCTGGTGCGTTCAGTAGCGTTACACCGTACGAGTCGACGTCCACTAGACATAAAGACATTACAGAAGCTAGAGCATACCACACTGCAAAAGACATGGTACCAGTGTACACAGTCTCGAAAGAGGGATTTAAAGAAATGGTTCAGACGCTGGACAAGCGTTATAAAATAGAAGAATATAACATGTTGCACTTCAGTGCACTGTCAGTGTTTCACCTTCCACCAGCTGCTGCATATACTTGTTATTTACTGGTAAAGCAGAGCTGCAGTTAAATGTTTGATTTGTAATTTATTTATTTGTACTTTATGTTAATGTTGATGACTGGCAGTGAGTTCTTATAACTAAAACTGCACTTTCCACATTCTTTTGTATTATGATGTTTGTATTTTTCTTAAAAATGCTTGGTTTTCACTGAACCCGTAGTCATATCGTATTGTATCGATATTGAGATATCTGCCATAAATATAGAGATATGACATTTTGTCCGTATCGTTCAGCCCTAATTTCATATAAATAAACATTTGTACAAATACTGTGGTTTACATAAACTGAGTGGGTCAGGAACGGAGTAATGTGGAGTTAGGGTCTAGGAACCTGGTCTGGGTCTGTGTTGTGGTCTCTGCTGGATCGGGTTTTGACTCATGTGGTCTGGACTCGTTGCAGACCCCTGCCTGAACTATCACTGTAAAAAGGGTAAAGTGTGTGAAGTGGACGAGGGAAACACTCCCATGTGTGTGTGCCAGGACCCGTCCACCTGCCCCCCCGCTGACGCCGAATTCGAACACGTAAGTCCCGCCCTCTGTCACACCCACACCCACCATCAACTGGACACACCCACAGTCTAAGTAAACGACTGAGTCGGAAATTTTAAAAAAATACAATAAAAAACAACAAAATGAAAAAAAAAAGAAATAAACTCAGGACTAAACTCCATCTTCAGTGAAACTCAGGACTAAACTCCATCTTCAGTGAAACTCAGGACTAAACTCCATCTTCAGCTAAACTCAGGACTAAACTCTGTCTTCTTCTGATGTCCTCTTGTCTTCTTGTCCCCCTCTCCAGGTTTGTGGTACTGATAATAAAACCTATGACTCCTCCTGCCACTTCTTTGCCACCAAATGTGCTCTGGAAGGAACTAAGAAGGGCCACAAACTGCACCTGGACTACATCGGACCCTGCAAATGTGAGTCCTATGGGGAAGTGGTGGTAGGAGGCGCTGTTGCCACGGTGACCGGGCTCTGGTTTATTACGGTCTGTCTGATGCAGCTCGGGGCGGGGTGTGTTCAGGTCTCAGGTGTGACGTGGTCTACCTGTCTGGATCTGTCCCGACATGTGGACCACGTCTCTGCACCATTTCATCCTGGCCTGAAAGGCTCACCCGGAGGTCCAGGTGACGTTCAAGTGCAGTCGAGAAAACCCACCGCTGCCTTCACACGTCACAATTTAACGCTCAGATCAAACAGCGGATTCAACACAACGACATATTCAGCCCCGTCTGTCCTCAGCTGTGGGCTTTAGTCGGACCCCTGTCCTCTGGGTTTGGGTCTTGTTCAGACCCCTGTCCTCTGGGTTTGGGTTTGTCTTTTCTTGTCCCTCTTTTTGACCCTGGGCTCCTTGCGTTTCCTCCTCAGACATTGAAACCTGCCTGGACTCTGAACTGAACGAGTTCCCCCTGAGGATGAGGGACTGGCTGAAGAACGTCCTGGTGACGCTGTACGAACGAGACGAGGACAACAACCTTCTGACGGAGAAGCAGAAGCTCAGGGTGAGACGCTTTATAAGACAACTGTCCTCTGGTTCTGCTGTCATGTTCTGACCCGTTTCCTCTGGTTCTGCTGTCATGTTCTGACCCGTTTCCTCTGGTTCTGCTGTCATGTTTTGACCCGTTTCCTCTGGTTCTGCTGTCATGTTCTGACCCGTTTCCTCTGGTTCTGCTGTCATGTTTTGACCCGTTTTCAGGTGAAGAAGATCTATGAGAATGAGAAGCGCCTCCAGGCTGGTGACCACTCCCTGGACCTTCTGGCCCACGACTTCGAGAAGAACTACAACATGTACATCTTCCCCGTTCACTGGCAGTTCGGTCAGCTGGACCAGCACCCCGTCGACGGGTAAGTCCACCACCGAGACCGGGACCTGGACCTGCACCAGGACCACGACCGTCATCTACATCAAACTGATAAAGGATGTCGATTTTGACGTGAAATGAACCTGGAGTCAAACGTTCATGTGTGAAAATGTAAACAAGGAACAAACAGAACCAGCAGCTCCTACATTTCCCATGATGCACTGTGACAATAAACAGCCTCCGATCCAAACATTCAGACGGTTATTGACGTCTCAAATGTGTTAAATCTTTGAAATTTTCCTTCAAATCACAGTTTTTGGAACGTTTTCTGTCACATTTGGTCAAATCAGTAACAGTTTGGTGGTTTGAGTCAAACACTTTTATTTTTTTTTATTCTTTTGTTGCATGAATTAATCTGAAACATCTGTTCTCTCATTTGCAGATGTTTAATCTGTTCTTATTTTTGGCTTATTTTTGTCTGTTCTTTTAGTTTATTTCTTCTATTAGAATTATTTTCTAACCTGTTTCCTCTGGGTTTTTAATGTCAGTTTTCCCTGTTTTTCTGTCGTTTTTTGACCCGTTTCCTCTGCCCCCCCCCCAGATACCTGACCCACACAGAGCTGGCCCCCCTTCGCGCCCCCCTCATTCCCATGGAGCATTGCACCACCCGTTTCTTCGAGGAGTGCGACTCCGACAGTGATAAATACATCGCTCTGGAGGAGTGGGCCTCCTGCTTCGGCCTGAAGGAGCGTAAGTATGGGAGGGGTTTAACGACAAACGGGGGTTTAGCTGACAGTTTCCGACAGTTCGAGTGTTTCCTCCCGTAGAATTAAAGCAGTTTCTTCTCATATTTCTACTGAGCTGATGTTTTGTGACGTTTCTTCTTCTTCTGTGGTTTTTTCAGAGGACGTGGACAAAGACCTCATCATCTGAGCGTTCTCCGTTAACGGGATGAGCTGCTGATCCCTAAATTAAAAAAAACAAAACAAAAACAAACGGAAAATATCACAGTAACGGTGCTAATGGCAAATTCTTTTTTTTCTTTTTTGTTTTTTTTATAATGATTTTTCTTACCTATACCACTAAAAAAAGAGACAAGAACAGAGGAAGAAGCACAGTCTGTACTAACGTCACAAACCTGTTTGACTTTGTGTAAAAACACCCATTCAAACTAAACACCTGGGATGTAAATGTATGTCGATGATATTCTATTCTATTTGTTCAAGTGTTGATTGGACTCAAGGAGACAAAAGTGTAAAATCCACAATAAAGTGTTGAAATAAATGTTCCCTTTGCTTTGAAAGTTTCCTCCTTTTTTAGTTATTTAGTTTTGGAAACAGTCACATTTTTTCATTAAATTTAACCCTTAAAGACCCAAACATCCACCTTTAACCCTTAAAGACCCAAACGTCCACCTTTAACCCTTAAAGACCCAAACGTCCACCTTTAACCCTTAAAGACCCAAACGTCCGCCTTTAACCCTTAATAATAATAATAATAATAATAATAATAATAATAATAATAATAATAATAATA
Organism: Sphaeramia orbicularis; assembly: GCF_902148855.1. Taxonomy (NCBI): domain Eukaryota; kingdom Metazoa; phylum Chordata; class Actinopteri; order Kurtiformes; family Apogonidae; genus Sphaeramia; species Sphaeramia orbicularis. Next base: position 5,199,679 of record NC_043966.1, read on the forward strand.
AATTTTATTTATAAGCGCCTTTCAAGACACCCAAGGACACTGTACAACAAGATAAAACAAACAATCCATAAACTACAAAGAAATAAACAGATTAAAACAAATAACTACTATATATAGAAATGAAGTTGTAGAATGGAGAGTAGAGCTTATGGGGGGTAGGCTGTTCTGAAAAGGTGAGTTTTGAGTCTGGATTTGAATGTGGGGAGAGAGTCACAGTTATGGATGGATGGTGGGAGGGAGTTCCAGAGCTGAGGAGCAGAGCGGCTGAAGGCTGGGCCTCCCATGGTGCTGAGGCGGACAGGGGGCACGGTGAGGAGGATAGAGGAGGAGGACTTGAGGGAATGGACTGGAGCGGTGACATGGAGGAGGTCAGACAGGTACTGAGGAGCCAGACTGTGGATGGATTTAAATGTGTACAGGAGGAGTTTGAATTCAATTCTCTGTTTAATCGGGAGCCAGTGTAGTTCCTGGAGGATAGGGGTGATGTGGTGGTCGGAGGGGGTTTTGGTGTTAATGCGGGCGGCAGAGTTGTGGACCAGTTGCAGTTAAAGACCCAAACGTTCGTCTTTAACCCTTAAAGTCCTGCACTGCTTTAAATGTTCCCTCAGACTACAGCGGTGCTACTTCACAGGATCCAAACTGGACTCACTGACTCCGGATCCTGAACCCTGAAGCCGTTCCATGTTTTGTCTGAATAAATGCTGGGGTGTTTTTTGTTTGTTTTTTCTGTTCCACAGAATACAATGGAAACATAAAGAACACAGTCCAATATTGATCAAACTACATGAACAGAAGTGAACCAGGGGATAAAATATACAAAGATAATCCATCAGTTTATGTAAAGGTCAGAAATGTTCCACAGATCTGTGGTTCTGATGCTGTTTTATTTTCACAATACTGAGTAGTTGAAATAGTTTTAAGATTAAAAATGTAGGTTTGTGTTTGGATTTATGAATATGATGTTTAGTTAAAAACCGAATTAGATTGATGATGTACTAGTGATCAGATTTGGTTCCAGGATCAGAGAAAATATCAAACAAAATTTGTACAAAAATAAGAAAAATCGGAACCAATGTTTAAACACTTAAAAAAACACACTGATCTACTGTTCTACTGATCTACCGTTCTACTGTTCTAGTGTTCTGCTGTTCTATTGTTCTGTTGTTCTGCTGTACTACTGAGCTACTGTTCTACTGTTCTATAGTTCTACTGTTCCACTGATCTACTGTTCTACAGTTCTACTGATCTACCGTTCTACTGTTCTGTTGTTCTACTGTTCTGCTGTTCTACTGTTCTGCCGTTCTACTGTTCTAGTGATCTACTGCTCTAGTGTTCTTGTGTTCTGCTGTTCTATTGTTATGTTGTTCTACTGATCTGCTGTTCTACTGTTCTACGGTTCTATTGTTTCACTGATCTAACGTTCTACGGTTCTACTGTTCTGTTGTTCTACTGATCTACTGTTCTACTGATCTAGTGTTCTACTGTTCTAGTGTTCTGCTGTTCTATTGTTCTATTGTTCTACTGTTCTACGGATCTATTGTTGTACTGATCTACTGTTCTTTGGTTCTACTGTTCTACTGTTCTTCTCTTCTGTTGTTCTACTGTTCTAGTGTTTTATTGTTCTACTGTTCTGCTGCTGTTTGTTGTTGTTTATTGTTGTTGTTGTTGTTTGGTGCACACACACACACACACACACACACACACACACACACAGACTGGGCAGATGTTCCTCCACCTCCGTGTTCTTCTGATGTTCCAGTAAAAGGCTGAAACATGGTCAGTTCCACTTCGGTTCCAATCATCTGCTGTCCTCGGTCCAGACTGAGGTTCTGTTGGATCCAGGTCCAGGTTCTGGGGCTCAATGCGGTCTTTGTTCTGCGTTAACGTCTGTAAGCCCTTCCTCCTGACTCTGGAATCCAGCCTTAATCATCTGAAGCTGCTTCGTCTGCTTCTACTGCAGCTTCTGAATGGATCCGTTTCACTGATGTAAGACACGGGTCAAAGTCCTGATCTGAACCAGACCGGACTGGACTGGACCAGTCCAATAAAACAGCATCAAAATACAAACATAAACAACATGAACAAAAACAAACCAAAAAGCCAATAAATATAAATATGATGGAATTCATATTCAATGTGGCTCGGGCATCTGTTTCGGATGCCTCTTGGACGCCTCCCTGGGGAGGTGTTCCGGGCATGTCCTGCCGGGAGGAGACCTCGGGGAAGACCCAGGACACGCTAGAGAGACTACATCTCTCGGCTGGCCTGGGAACGCCTCGGGGTCCCCCCGGAAGAGCTGGAGGAGGAGTCTGGGGAGAGGGAAGTCTGGGCATCCCTGCTTAGACTGTTACCCCCGCGACCCGGCCCCGGATAAGCGGAAGATAAAGGATGGATGGATGGATGATGGAATTCAACAAAAATAAGAACAAAAACATGAACAACATGATGTTAAAAGTCCAAACTGAATATTCTTTGGACCTTTCATATTTATATTTGTTCAGTTTATTCCCTTTTTTGGTGAAACAATAGTAAATGTAAACAGTGTTCTCATTATTTTAATGGTACTGAACTGGTTCTGATCCACTTTAGATGTGGAACTGGTTTGTCTTCATATCCTCAGTCTATTTTTTGTGTTTCAGAACTTCATCCTGTGGCTCGGACTGGACCCTTAGGCGGCCTGGTTTGGACTCTGGACCACATGTTTGACCCCCCTGACTGGTGGAACTGTTCCATACCTGCTGGTCCACTAGATCCACTAGATCCACTAGATCCACTGATGATCAGAACAAAAGTTCATTTGATCTTTTCTTTTACTGTTTTTTTTTGTTGTTCACAAATGTATAAACCCATAAATCTGAGGTCAGACTACAGTCGTCCACTGGGTTTATGACTTTAAAGGACAAATATTAAACTAAATGAAACTCCATCATCTGTCCTCAGGCTGGTCTTTGACCTTTACTTTGGTCTTTTGTCCCATTTTCTTCAATCACAGTCAAATAATTATAATAACTGTGATGAAACAATGACTTAACATTTATTATCAGAATCAGAACCTGAATACTTTATTAATTCTAGGGAGAAATGATTGTGTTACAGTCACTGCATTTAAGTAGAAGAAAATGAGCAGGAAAGAAAGGAGCAATACTATATATATATATATGTATGTATATATATATATATATATATATATATATATATATATATATATATATATATATATATATATATATATATATATATATGTGTGTGTGTGTGTGTGTGTGTGTGTGTGTGTGTGTGCGTGCGTATGTATGTATGTATGTATATAAAACTGTTGTAATAGTGTCTTTGTACAGTGTTTTATATCTATAAAAACACTGTATAAAGATACTGTTACAACAGTCATGTGTACAAACTGTACTAGATCATATATGATCCCTATGATAATTAAAAGAATAAATAAACCTGTAAAATAGTCTTATTAATACAGTCCAACTGTTTAGAATAAAAATCTTTAATAAACTAATGCAGCAGCTGCATTTGTTTTGTTCTTTATATGTTTTGTTTCCTCAGTGAATGTGTCTGTTTTTGGTCCACAAAACCATCGTTTGTCCTTTTTTTGATCCATAAATACATTGTTGATCTTCAAACTATGGATTTTTATGAACAATTGTCTGTTTATTTCATTAAGTTCATCTAAATGTTTGACGTTTTCCAGTGTGTAAAACGGTGAGTGGCTGTAGGTCCAGGTCATTTCCTGGGTAAAGTGGGTCACATGTGGAATGTGCAGTTTGTGTGGTTTCAAACTAAACCTCTGTTTTATGACGAACGCTGGAACAGAACGTCCTTAAAGTCACACAGAACCAACACCAAACTCCCATCATCCCCTGGGAGTCGGCGTCTGGAGACCGGACCCGGTTACCATCCCCACCCGTTCATCCAGACTCACAGTCAAGAATGTGAACAAAGACCCGCCCCTCCCCCCTCCCTCCCCCACTAAACTGGGAGGAGATGTTTAATACAGCTGTTTAGAAAGAACTGCAGCTACCGGAGATCCCTGAAGGCATCATCACAGTCAAAGATACACACACACACACACACACACACACACACACACACACACACACAAGAGTTTAACATCAGAAAAAAAAACCCTCAAATCCTGAACATTATCCAGTAAAATGATCCAATAACTGATATTATTTGTGAAATAAAACACATTTACACGATTAACTCAACCTGACAGACTTGAGTTGAATTATTTCACATAAAAACCACTGATTCAACATTTAAACAAAGAAAAAAAGGATCCAGATGTGTTTGGATGATATTAGTTGGTTCATTATGTTACTATTTTTTCATTTCAATGAGTGGAAAGTTCTTCCAAAAAACCAGTCTAATAAGAATCTGTGGATAAAGATGAAATCCACCTGTGATGCAAAAATCTCTGGAACTGGAACAGAAAACACATGATCAGGTTCAATTATCTGGTTTATACGTAGCAATAATAATAATAATAATAATAATAATAATAATAATAACAATAATAATAATTCTATTTTTACTCTTGTTTTTATTGTCATGTACTTTTCAGAGGTGACTATACAATGACTGATTTATTTTATTATTGATGAAAATAAATACATGAGTAGAATAAAAGTTAAAGAAGCATGTGTTCTCGACAGCATCCCCTATCACATTTAACCCACAAATCAACGTAACAGGTTTAACTTGGATTATTTCACAAGAAAATAAGACTCCAAAATTCAACATTTATTTATATATTTAAAGATATAAAAATGATCAAATGGGTTTGTATCATATTATTTTGCTAATTTTGTTAATTTCTTTGCTTCTTTTTGTTTCTTTTTGACCATGTTGTTTTTATTGCAAGTTTATGGTGTTGATTCATCTAGTATTTCTAGCTATTTTTTTCTTTAAGTTCATTTTATGTCTGTTTTATTTTCCCTTTAAATATTTATGTGCTGTCCTTTTTTTAGTCATTATTTGTTTTTGTTCATTTTGTATCCATTCAAGTAAATCTTTTCTTTATTTTTGTATATTTTTTCTTTTTTTTGTTCATGTTTTCTTTATTTTCATTATTTTTTCTTTATTTTTGTTCATTTTTTCCCTTTATTTTCATAATTTTTCCCTTTATTTTCGTTCATTTTTTCCCTTTATTTTTGTTAATTTTTTCTTTATATTCTTTTATTTTTTTCTTTATTTTCTTAAATTTTTTCCTTTTTGTTCATTTTTTTCTTTATTTTTATTCTTTTTTTGTTAATTTTTCCCTTTATTTTCGTTCATTTTTTTTCTTTATTTTCGTTAATTTTTTTTCCTTATTTTGTTCATTTTTTCCTCTAATTTTTTTTTTTTTTTTTTTTTTAGTTTCGTTCATTTTTCCTTTATTTTCATTCATTTTTTCCTTTTATTTTTCTTTCTTTTTGGTACTAGTTTCTCCTCCTCCATGTCCTTTCCTTCTTCCTGGAGCCATGTCTTCTCATCCCTCCGTCTTCCACGTCCACGGCGCCCTCTGGCGGACTCCCAGCCCCGGTGCACCGCTCCGACCCGCTGAAAACCCGGTCCGTCCCAGACATTAAACCGAGCCCACATCCCGCCTCCTCCAACACCGGATTGGCCCAAAGGCCGAACCCAGGTAGAGAAAGACCCTCTGGGATTGGCTCAAAACCAGAGGCGGCCGCGGCCTTGTCAGCCGATTGGCCACTGCGTCGCTGGGCTTCACTCTCATTGGCCCGCTGCCGTTCCAGGGGGTGGGACGGGGGTTAGGTTGCGGGGCTGGAACCGGTAACCGAGATTCTCCGGCACGTTGAGAAGCGGTTTGTGCTCCCGGCAGCAGCGGAGTGGTTCACGGCGATCACCGGTTCCTAATCAGACACTTTTTGATAATTAACCACCTGGTAAGAGTTTTCATGAACTTCTCATTCCACATTCACGGTTTAAATTTTATTTACCGTCATTTAACGGATGTTTCCGTAATTGGGTCGTTGCGTTGGGCTCCGTCTACATCCTGGAGGGTAATGCGGTGTTAGCATCATTAGCCTAGTGTTCTGTCCGTGCTCCGGTAACCCAGATCGGACCGAACCGCTGGTTGTTGTGTAATGGCTGTTAAATGTTGCCGTGTTGTGTGTCCTGTTCGGTAGAATCTGCTAATTCGACCGAGTTCTCCTCTGATTCCAGGACATAGACTGGCCCCATTAGCCTCCTGTCGGTTCCATTCAGTCGTGACTCCCTCCCTTCCTGTCTTTCTTTGCCGCCTCGTTCTCCCGTTTCCCTCTTAAACTGGGTCTTAAACCGGACCCGGTCAATATACCGTCTGCTCTGGGCCTGGACGGTGTCCGGCTGGCTCGGTCCGGTGGGAGTGTAAGCCGTGGCCCGTGGACCAGTCGGGACACGTGTTGGGGCTGATCCGAGCCTTAGCCCGGGTCTTAGTCCTGGTTTGGGGCCGACCGTGTGCTCACCCAGCTGTCGAGGCTAGTTAGCCCCGATCCAGGCCAACCGGAGTGCCGTTTGAGCCGGGTTAAATGTGGAAACAGTCGGAGGGAAGGGGCTGAAGGAGCCCCCTCCCCCGTGGGCCCGGAGGGGGTCCGGCATGCGGAGCCGCCCCGGCCGGAGCACGGTGCTTGTAGGCCGGGGCGGCGGACCGAATGGCACCGGGCACGGCGTGGCCTTTGTCTGCATGGTATGGTCTGAGTACCGGCCCCGGGCTCCAACATGCCCTTATAAGTCCAGTTAGAACGGGTCCAGGAACTGGGTTTAGACGGAGACCGACACACATGGAAGAAAGAGGCAGATGTCAGGGTGGTGGTTTTTCATGAACAGGAGGATGGGGGGGGGGGGGGGGGCGCACATGTGAACTGGGATCAGAGCCTCTGGAGCAGGGGTCCCTCCGGTTTATCCTGGGGGGGCTAGGGGGGTCTAATCTGGGTCTGTAAAGGTAGGAACACAACAATCAGACTGTAGAACAGAGTCAGTAATGGAGCAGTGTTCTCCAGTAGTGTTCAGTGGGTCATACCAAGCTGTTCACACTACTACTATTATTATGAATTATTATTATTATTAACTTTGCCAAGAGGTATTGTGATCACTTTGCTTTGTGTGTTTGTTTTGCTTGTTTGTTATCAACTTTAGGGGAAAACTCTTCCACCCAGCTTTCCCAAATCGTCCCCACAGATAGGCCTAGGCCAGGGGTCAGCAACCTTTAACACTCAAAGAGCCATTTCAATCTGGTTTCCACGGAAAAGACAACACTGGGAGCCGCAAACACTTTTTGATATCTGAAATGAAGATGTTAGCCTATATATATACCGTAAATTCCTAAGCCACTACTTTTTTCCCCACACTTTAAACACTGTGGCTTATACTCCGACGCGGCTTATACAATGATTTTACCGGTACCACAGCTTGGTGCCGCGGCGCACCTCGGTGCCGCCTGCCGCGGCGCACCTCGGGGCCAACGCTAGGTGGCATTGTACCGCCGTACCATGGCTTGGTGCCAGGTACCGTGGCACCGCAGTGGTGCCTCGGCTCAAGGTGCCGGTGGTGCCGCGGCACCGGTGGCACCCAGTTGTGGCACCGTGGTGCCATGGCACCTGACACCGAGCAGTGGCACTGCGGTGCAACGGCACCCGGCACCGAGCCCTGGTACCACGGTGCCATGGCACCTGGCACTGAGCCGTAGTACTGCAGTGCCACAGCACCTAGCGTTGGCCCCGAGGTGCCGCGGCACCTTGGACGTGCCATGGCACCTGGCATCATTAAATGTTCTATTTTCTACAGATATTTTTCTTAGATATCTCCATACTTGGCCTACCTGGGGTTGAAAGTCTTGATAAAAGTACAGCGTTTTGGCGGGCTGTCGGAGAGTGGGACGCATATTTTGAGCGACGAAAAATAATACTATATATATATATATATATATATATATATATATATATATATATATATATATATATAATTTTAATATTTCGAGATCACAATAATCTTACAATTTACAACTACAATTAAACAAACGAACAAACACAAATAAAATACTTTGTTCAGATATTGTGCGGTTTTGGTGTTGCAGGGCATGCTGCGCATGCCGGCTGCCGGCTGACACGTCAAGTGCTGTCAAACGTCTCTGAAGAAGGCGAATGCTGATCACTGAAATTGCGCAAGGTCTGAAGAAAGAAGTTAAAAACTTTGACTTAATAAGAAGACATGATACACGTTTTTGAGACAAATAACATACACTTCAATCGGACACTTATAATTTATTTTCCCAAGCCACGCAGAGCCGCAACAAAAGGATGAAAGAGCTGCATGCGGCTCTGGAGCCGCGGGTTGCCGACCCCTGGCCTAGGCCCTGGGACCAACCCGTTCAGTTTTGGACCAACTAGGCCCACGTTCAAGGTCACAGCAAGGTCACAATCTACAATTTTCCTATCTCTCATCATTGAGCAATTTTCCAAAATTCATCAAAAATTCAAAATGACTCAGATTAGCCTCCAGTTTGATCCACCTGTGGCTTAGAACAATATCTTGTATCTGGCACAAAATTGTCCACATCCACTGTGGAATGTGGACTCTGTGGACATTGACATTTAACATTGAAAATCCCATTTACCACACATTTTTCATTAGAACTCAACAAATATTGATTGGAATTTAATCTAATTTGACATACACATGGCTGGTACCAAGCTTCAACTTTGTACGAAATATCGTTCCGCTCCAGTTCTCTTCCGTTACGGTCTGTTGACTTTTGTTATTTTTTATGCACCTTTTTTTTTTTAATGATAAAAAAAAAAATGCAATTCGTGAAATATCATTATGAAATTTGTTTTGCACAGCCATAGTTTAAAAAGAAATAGTCGATCCACACATGCACACCTTAGCGGAGGTTTGCGTTCTCTGAACACTTGTTATTACTGTGATCAGATACAAGAGTTAAAGATGGAAAACCAACAGCCATGTTTTAACTCCTTTCACTTTTAAGGGTCGTCTGATGTTCGGTGACTCAGATATTTACTCCTTAGATTTAGAGTTTTTTCAGTGATCCTTAATGTCCTCCTTTAAATTCCACATCAGTTGTCTCAGGTCATCTGATGTGGACTCAGTGACATCACATTAACACCTTAAAATATAACAGGAAATCTGTAGCAGAAACAAAAAAAGTACTCACTCAATTAATCAGTGAGTCGTTTGAGTCTGAAAATAGTGAAAAATGTCAGTTACAGTTTCCCATAGTCTGAATTTAGATCTTTTTTAGTTTAACTAGTTGTTGCATCTGTATATGAAAGAAAACAGTCAATATTCCTCAGCTGAGTAAAGGTTCACCTGTTCTAAAACTACGAGTCAAAAAATACACCAAATACTGACTGGGTCCAAATCCTATTGGTTTATGTACAACTGAAACCCATTTGAATGACAGTCACCTGTAAATATAAACCAACACATACATCTATTACAGGGAATATTAAAAGTATAAACTTAATGTGTTAGTGATTTTTCCATGAACCACCGAGGGTTAAAATGATCTAATACTAGAGTGAAAGGTTACATGTCCTGGGAGGTTCTATGAAAGCTCAGTAACACTGGATGAGGAGGAACCGGATCAGGCTAATATCTGCAGATGAAGAGGAACCGGATCAGACCAATATCTGCAGATGAAGAGGAACCGGATCAGACCAATATCTGCAGATGAAGAGGAACCGGATCAGACCAATATCTGCAGATGAAGAGGAACCGGATCAGACCAATATCTGCAGATGAAGAGGAACTGGATCAGACTAATATCTGCAGATGAAGAGGAACCGCATCAGACTAATATCTGCATCTTCTGTTTTCAGCAGAAACCCCAGAGCAGATCAGTTTTAACCTGGGATTTCCTCAGCTCAGCCTCTGATTGGCTGATGTCCTGAATCAGCTGATTGTTTGTCAGGTCAACAGATGGCGTTGTGATGTGGACACGTGTGGAGGACGGTGAACGGGTTGAATTGGGTTGGGTCCAACTCATTTGTCCTGTTTGTGTTTTTATCTTCATCATCTTCTGTTCAGACAAACTCTAGCTTTAATTTACATGTCGTTTGTGAGGAACCACCATGAGTTTTAGTCGTTTGTGTCTACTATCCATCAATTTGTTACTTTTTAACACATCACGCTGAATCAGATCCTTTCTTTTATCTCAGTAGTTCTGAACTGGTCTGGTTCAGGACCCACTATGACCAGTTTGACCAGGACCAGTTGAATGCAGAACCAAACTGACCAGCAGGTGGAAATATTCCCTTTGACACTAAATTAGGTCCATTTGAACCCAAACTAAACAGTGAACTCGGTTAAATTAAAAGTTCATTCAGTCACTTATTGTAGAATTCAACCCACTGAGGTTTTAGTCCAATGGGGGTCAAACCAGATCTGATGGACCCTGTGTCAGACCTGAGGTCAAACATCATAAGAGTAGAAACATTTGGTTCTTCTTTTATTCTGTTCAATGTATGGTGTTAATTATTACAATGCATTAGCGCCCCCTACTGTTGGGAATGGGTGGGGCTCAGATCCATAAAAATAAACCACAAGTTTGGTTTATTAACATTAGTTTAACCAAAGGCCTACGACCCACGGAAAACAGGTCTGGACCCACTTTAGGGTCTGGACCCACTGAAAGCAGGTCTGGAGCCACTGAAAACAGGTCTGGACCCTCTTTAGGGTCTGGACCCACTGAAAACAGGTCTGGACCCTCTTTAGGGTCTCACCCACTGGTTTAGACGCTGGGTTTGTTGAGCTGTTACTGAACCTGTTTGGACCTGGGTGGTGGTTCTGAACCTGTTTGGACCTGGGTGGTGGTTCTTCTCAGACCATGGTTCCGTGCAGTTCCAGCCTTGGTGTGCTCACATTCCTTCTCTATCAGAACACGAACGCTCAGATCCCTCTGCCGTCAGACATTTGAAGCCTCCTCGTTCATCTGATGGCTCTGTTTGTGCCTGGGAGGCAGACGTCGTATGGCAGTAGAATGAAAACAGACCAGTAGAGACTTGAAACCTGTTGAGTCTGAGCGAACAGACAGTCGATGTTAGTGGAGGAGTGAACGAGGACCAAACCACTAGAGAAATTCTGAGGAGAAAGAGTTAACATAGTGGTGCATTCAGGGCCGGTCGGTACAAACAGGTCCAGAGTTGACTTTCAGATGCAGAAACAGGAAAGTTCTGGACCAATAAGATGGACTCCAGCGATGGTTCTTCTATTTGAAAGGTCATTCATGAAACTGGAAATGTGTCATTTAACATATTTAACTATTGTCAAAATGAACATCAAAATTAGAGGAACCTCCACTGTTGACACGTACTGATAGAGTGGATCAGCAGGTATTGAACAGGTCCTGCAGTAGATGGTCCATGTAGATGTTTGGCTCTTAAAGAAGCAGGATGGGCTTTCAGTAGATGCTTTAGTCTGAGGCAGACTTCATGGTCCTGCTTCGACACTAGTTCACACCATGTTTGGTCCGAACTGTGACTCAGATCTGTGTCTGTGAAAACACACTGAACAGACGCTTGTTTCTGTGTTGGACCCAGATGGGGACAGTGAATGCCTCATGGTCCTGTTTAACTTCGTTTATTCTTCAGTCTGAGGTTGGATCTGACACCGTCCAATCAGGACGCTCCGATGATCCGTCATCTCAGGAAGTCAACATGTGTGACACGAACTAGAGTCTGACAGTGTGTATGTATTTATGGTCAAAGAAGGAGTGGTGGACGTTTGACACAGAAGATTAACCTGTACATGTAGTCTACATACCACTGATGGTCCACTGTGGACCAGGTCCTCATGGTCTACTGTGGACCTGGTCTTTACGTCAGGGTTTATAGATGGGTTGGACTAGAAGGGGCTAAATTATTTGATCATTTTTAAGTTTTTTTTTGGTTTGTTTCTCTGTTTCAAACTTTGTTCTTCTATTTTAAAGAATGCATTCCACATTAATTGTTCTTAAATTAAAAATCCGTCTGTATCAAGAAGAGTATTTAAGTCTGATACGTAAGGTTTGAGTCCCAGAATGAAACGTATATGAGATAAATGAGGTTTTTTTGTAATAGATAGTCCAATGTACAGTCCTATGGACGATTGAACCAATAGTAAAATAGAACTAAATGACAACATAAAGTGTATATATAAATATAAATGTGTTTAAGGTACATTCAGTGGTGTTTAGATAGTATGGTGTAGATTATCAGTTCAGTATTTTGTGTTGTTATTGTTGGAGTCATAAATCTACATATGGAAATGTTAGCATTTGACAGTGAAGAAGAAACACCATAAGAGCTTAAAAACAGAATGGTCCAACCCAGTGGTTCTGAACCAGTCTGGTTCAGGACCCACTATCACCCCTCAATGACCAGACCAGACCTGTGTGAACGGAGGTTTACCAAAATCTGCACTTTGGCCAAAGATTTTAGAAACCATCGTTTTCAGTGGGCGAGGCCAACATTGTCATGTAAATGATATGCACAAATGCAGAAAAAAATCTGTGTTTTTCCAGATACCAGCTGTTTGTAAATGTAGCGTGACTGATGTCCAACACTTGGACAGGGTCAGTGAAGTGGACACAGATCTGGATATGAGACAGTAGTGATGCATTCAGGGTCATTAGATGAGTTGAAATGCTTGAATGGAGTTTAAACATTGGTAATGTCTCCGGTTTACTGGGACTCTGGGTGGATTTGAACAGGTCATGCATTTTACATGATGCGTTCAGGTGCCTACCACTTAGCCTGGAAAATAAGTATACAATGAGTGACACTGGGCTGATATGGACTGAACTGTCCTCCAGCAGATGCACAACTGTTGGACGATGCTTAAGTCCTTAAATGTGTCCTTGAACCAGGACATGTGGTGTCCTTAAATGTGTCCTTTAACATGTCCTGTGTCCTTAGACTAATGTCCAACTCTGCTGTCCTCCTCAGACACTTCAGTCGACCAAAGAAATGGTGATGGAGAAGCCCAGTGCCCAGCTGGTCGGGCGAGAGTTTGTCCGACAGTATTACACACTCCTGAACCAGGCACCTGACTACCTGCACAGGTACCACTGTGTGTGTGTGTGTGTGTGTATCTGTGTGTGTGTGTGTGTGTGGGTATTTGTGTATGTATTAGGGCTGCACAATTATTAGTTAAAAGATTGCGATCTCGGTTCACACATGTATGCAATCTCATTTCTAAACACGGACAATTTTAAGCATTTTATTTCACGGCTGCATTACGAACAAATGCCCACAAACGCAGAACCGCTGTCGCCTCTTCCCTCAACCAATGGGAAAGCGTCTTTCCAACACATGACCTGCTGCTGTCAGCTGCAGTTGAGTGAAGAAAGAGTGAGTTACAGCGGAGGGACGTCTGCGGTAAAGAGAGTGAAATGGATGAAAACCCCAGTGGTAGTGGTGAGTCACCCACCTGAACTCGTGCCCAGTTGAGGTTCACATGCATCTGTGTTAATTTAATGTCGGTCTTTTCTGTCATCCAGATCCAACTGTGTTTTCATTTTCACTTTTGCTGCTGTTCTTCTTCTTTTCTTTTCTTTGCCGGTGAGGATAACTCAGCCTTTAATCAAGAATCAAAAGTCTCACCCTCTCTAAAAATTATGTAATAAAAATATTCCATTGTGCTGGCTGGGAAGTTTCTTTGCGCTGCAAACTTTCACAGATCAGCTGACATCGCTTAGCAACCAGGACTATAAGTGCAGCATTTCCGCTGGTAGGGTTTATCCATGCACCACACCAAACACTTCAGACAAAAAAAAACATCACCGTCGTGTGTGTGTGTGTATATATATATATGTATATGTATGTATGTGTGTGTGTGTGTGTATATATATATATATATATATATATATATATATATATATATGTATGTGTATATGTGTATGTATATGCAGTGGCGCAGAAAGGGTCCCCTGGGACCCCAAGCAAAAAAAAAAAAATAGATATAGATATATATATACATACACACACAGGTGGGGGAGGGGCAATTTGGACTCAGGAGGCCCCTTCAGAGAATTTGAGACAGCTAGTTGTTACTGCAACTTCTCACTTCTGCTGTGTAGTGAACTTATTCTTTAGACTGTTTGTGTCAAGTCTGTTGGTCCTTTGGGGGCCCCTGCTGGCTTAGGGGCCCCAAGCAGCTGCCTGCCTTGCCTAATGGCAAGCAGCACCACTGTGTATATGTATATATGTGTGTGTGTGTATATATATATATATATATATATATATATATATATATATATATATATATATATATATATATATATATATCTATACATATATGTGTGTGTATATATATATATATATATATATATATATATATATATATAATATGTGTGTGTGTATGTATATGTGTGTGTGTGTGTGTATATATATATATATATATATATATATATATATATATATATATATATATATATATACACACACACACACACATATATATATATATATATATATATATATATATATATATATATATATATATACACACATATATATATACAATAGGAGCGGACAGGAGGGGAGGGAAAAGGTAAATGAACAGAAAGTTTCACTTTCACTTCTGCGGGGGGGCACAGACCGCACGACCCCGTACCCGCATTGTATAAGTTTGACAGAAACCGACGCATGCGTAACCGGCCAAAACACATGCGCTTGCAACCCAGTCCGCTGCCGAACTGTGCGACCGAGCCACACACATACACAACACTGGCGATTGAAACGCACACGCGTGCACCCCCGCCGATCCGTGTGCGCGCACACACACCCATTCCACACAGCCACACCAACAGATTAGTTCCACAGCAAACGCTGCATAAGTGACTGGACTACTGCAGAGGGATATGAAAGATGTGAATCAGAGGTAAAAGAACCCATTTTCCTTGACAGCGGTGCAATAAACATTTTGTGAAAAAAATCGTGCCAGAGAATCGTGATCTCAATTCTAAGCAAAAGAATTGTGCAGCCCTAGTGTGTGTGTGTTTGTGTATCTGTGTGTGTATTTGTGTGTGTGTGTGTTGTCAATGACCCATCTGTTTCTTTGCAGGTTTTATGGAAAGAACTCGTCCTATGTTCACGGCGGCCTGGATGGAAACGGTAAACCAGCGGAGGCCGTTTACGGACAGTCTGTGAGTAAACACTGCGTCATGTCCTGGTTTTGTGTCCCATCATGCATTGGTTCAGCATGTGGGAGGCCTTTATCCTGTAGATGTGGACCTGAGGTCAGCTGACAGAGCAAACCGTTACTGTTTTAATAGAAGGACCAAATGGACTCCACCTTAAATGCAGTCAGCGCCGCCTTAATACAAACACTGAGCTGTGATACCGGGACTCTTATCAGTGTGTTAATGTGATGGAATGAAACACACAAATAAGAACAGCTAACAGTTGGACACAAAACAGTTTATTTACAAAACCACTGAAGGGGGGGGGGCCAGGAGGTACAGTGGGTCGTCCAATAACTGAAGAGTTGGCGGTTTGAATCCTATTCTGTTCTAGTCATGTGCTGCTGTGTCCTTGGGCAAGACACTTTACCCCCGTTCCCTCCAGTGTCACTAACACTGTTCTGTGGATGTCTGGTGGGGGTGGGAGGGGCTGTTTGGCATGGATTGACAGCCACGCCTCTGTTAGTGTGCCCCGCCTCCGTCAGTGCGCCCCCCCCTCTGTCAGGGCGCCCCTCCTCCATCAGTGTGCCCCGCCTCCGTCAGTGCGCCCCCCCCTCTGTCAGGGCGCCCCTTCTCCATCAGTGTGCCCCGCCTTCATCAGTGTGCCCCCCCCACCCTCTGTCAGTGTGTCCCTCCTCCTTCAGTGTGCCCCCCCCTCCATTGGTGTGTCCCTCCTCCTTCAGTCCCCCCCCCCTCCGTCGGTGCACCCCTCCTCCTTTGGTCTGCCCCAGGGCAGATGTAGATACAGATGTCGTTTACCTCCATCAGGGGGAGAATGAATAATGAATCAATAATGTGAAGCCCTACAGAAATCTAATCCATTCTTATTATATTCTTATAACATTCTTATTCTTATCCAGGCAGAAATCTGACTCTGTCCATAAATGGTAAAACCAAACACATAATACAAAATAAAACCAGATGATTAAAGGCCTGAAAGATGGGTTTAGAAAATAATAAATGGAAACAAGTTATAACATCTATAACTGTCCAAATAACATTTACAACATTAATCTGAACAGTTTAAGAAGTAAATAAGACACAGTGCATCCACACATTATTATTATTATTATTATTAATAATTGTATTATTATTATTATTACTGTAATGAAATAAAAGGAGCAGAATGTGAAATAATGGTGTTTTATTTTTCTTCAACTCCTCTCACTCTGACTCCTCTCCCCTAACTCCTCCTCTTCTCATCCGACTCCTCCTCTTCTCCTCTGGCTCCTCCTCCTCTCCTGGCTCTGACTCCTCTTCTCCTCTGACCTCCTCCTTCTCTCCCCCAGGAGATCCATAAGAGGGTGATGGCTCTGAGTTTCCGCGACTGTCACACGAAGATCCGCCATGTGGACGCCCACGCCACGCTGAATGAGGGC
Organism: Sphaeramia orbicularis; assembly: GCF_902148855.1. NCBI lineage: Eukaryota > Metazoa > Chordata > Actinopteri > Kurtiformes > Apogonidae > Sphaeramia > Sphaeramia orbicularis. The sequence continues at coordinate 5,216,230 of NC_043966.1, forward strand.
GTGGTCGTCCAGGTGATGGGCGAGTTGTCCAATAACATGCAACCAATGAGGAAGTTCATGCAGACCTTCGTCCTGGCTCCAGAGGTACGAGACAAAGGGACACAACGGGACAAATAACACAGAAGGTGCTGAGTTGGACCAATCAGACGGATAGTTAAACAGTCACATGTCCACCATGTCCCCGTTATTAGAACAGATGAGACATTATTGATCCAATGGGAAATTCACAGGTTCAGGCAAGAACAGAAGAAAGGACAAGAAAGACATGAGGAGCAGAAAGACGAAGTAAATACAAATAATAAGTACTAAAAAGATGAATGATAATAGTAAATAATAAAACTAAAGGTTAAAGACATGTTAACAGAAGGTTTGAGTTTAGAGAATGAACGAATAATAGAACAGAACAAAAACTAAAAAAGCACAAGTTCAGGATTAGTATTATTATTATATTTTTTATTATCATCATCATCATCATTATTATGTTATTGTTATTATTTTTTTTTTTGTTTTTATTATTATTGTTTTTAGTATTATTAGGCCTGTAACGGTACACAAAATTTTCGGTTCGGTATGTTTTCGGTTTTCAAAGTCACGGTTCGTTTTTTTTTTTTTTCAGTTCGGTACGGGAAGAAAGAAAACCCCTCAAAATGTCTATTAATGCATTTATGAATTTTTTTAACATTTTTCCCCCAATTTTTGGAGACAATAGAATATAGAAAAACGGGAATAATATAATTCTGCTGCTACATCAAATAGAAAATAAAATAAACTATTAATATTACTAAATGTATTTTAAACATTAGTATTGCACTTTTCCCAGAAAGCTAGTTTTGAACAAACAAGAAAAATCTAATCACAGTTCTGTCAGTTCACATTCTGCATAAAAATAAAAAAATTCCACATAAAGTGCAACATTAACAAGAGGGTAAACTGGTATTCTGTTGAAGCAAACTGAAGAGAAACACTGACAACACAATGAACCAAATTATTTATTTTAGGACAGAGAACAAACTGTGTTGTGTGCCTGTGTGCACGGGGGATTGTTTTTTTTTTTTTTTTTTGGTCGGGGCCGGGGGGTAGGGGGGGGGCGCAGTTATATACCTGGGGTATATAACTATACCGGTCCATAACTAATGTAACGAACGCTGTCATGAAACGAAAGTGAAACTTTACATACTTTCAACGTTCTATTTATTCTTCTATTATACAGCGTGCGTGATAGACAAACAGACAGAGCTAGTGTAAGTGTTTTAGAACTACCGTAGTTCCTAGGGGCCAAACAACGTCCGTCTTATTAACGTCCCTTTCCCCGTTGTTGTCTTTCACCTGAACCTGAACTGATCCAAACTGGACTGGACTGATGGTGGGGGGTCTTCACTCTCTTCCTTTCAGGTTCACATCATATTTGTTGTTTGTTTTAACCTTATATCAGCTGCTGTTTCATATTTTGGGTCAATGTGTGTGCTTCCATATGTCCGTGTAAAACTTGCGCGGATTTAAAGTTTGCATCGAACGATGTCTTCCGTTCCTTTTTCTTTTTCTCAGCATACTGTGCCGTTTCAGTACAGCTGTGTACCGAACCAAACAGGTGTGTGCCGAAACGGTTCGGTTCGGTACATGTACCATTACAGGCCTACTTATTATTGTTGTTTTTATTATTATTATTTTATTATTATTTTTGTTTTTAGTATTATTGTTTTTATTATCATTATTATTTAGTTTTTATAATTGTTTTTATTAATATTATTTCATTACTATTTTAAATTATTTTTATTAGTATTTTTAGTATTATCAATGTTTTTGTTATTATTTTAAATTATTTTATTATTGTTTTTTTATTATTTTATTACTATTGTTGTTATAGATTTTTTGTAATTATTTGTATTATTTTATTATTATTATTATCATTATTATTGTTTTTTTATTATAGTTTTTATATATTTTTTATAATTCTTTGTATTCTTATTCTTGTAATTCTTCTCCTTTTGTGAGCGTGCTGCTGTTTCTCTCTGCTCTTGACTCTTAAACGGTTCCGTTTGTTAAATGACCTTTGAACTGTTTGGGTCTTTTTCCTCCAGGGAACAGTCGCAAACAAATTCTACGTCCACAACGACGTGTTCCGTTACCAGGACGAGGTTTTCGGTGACTCTGACTCTGAGCCTCCTGAAGGTAAAGGCCACGGTTCTGCTGGACTGAAAGGTTCTGGTCCGGTCCCATGGGTCCAGTTCAGAGTCCGTTCAGCGGTTCTGCTCTGTTCATGTTTCAGAGTCTGAGGACGAGGTGGAGGAGATCGAGGACAGAGTTCCTTCTCCTGATGCGGCCACAGAGGAGTCGGCGCCGTTCTACGACCCGACGGCCTGGTATGACCACGCCCTCTTTGTCCATTCGTTGAAAGAACTCCAACTCCCATCAGGCTTTGCCCGACACAGTCTGACCAATCAGCTGTCGGATTCAGTAAATGTTAGGGAAATGGTGTCCGAGGTGGCATTTTCAGGGGTAAAGACGCTCGTGGTCGTGTCCTAACTTTCGTGTGCTTCCAGCTCGGAGCCGGCTGTAACCGGGGACGACGAGGAGGCCGTGGCCGCCAGTCCAGAACCAGAACCCGAGGCAGAGAAGGAGGCCGAGGCCGCCGCCGAGCTGAAACCCGAACCCACACCGGAGACGCAAACAGAGACGCACACGTCCGACGACCAGACAGAGAAAAGCCCCGCCTCCGCACCGCCCACCGCAGAACCTGTCGTCGAGCCTGCCTCCGCCACCCCCGAGGAGAACAGGGTAGGTCCGCGTTCCGACAGAACCTCAGTGTACATAAACAGACGTGAGCCGGTCCTGAATGTCCCCTTTGTCCCACAGCCGTTCTCCTGGGCGTCGGTCACCAGTAAGAACCTCCCCCCCAGCGGAGCCGTCCCCGTCTCAGGAATTCCCCCCCACGTCGTCAAAGCCACGCCCACAGCTCCGGTAGGTCAAACAACACCAAACAGAACCGCCGAACCGTAAACGGGGTTCAGTAACGGAATGACATAAAAGTAAACGAACATGAGCGTCCTGTGGAAGTCTGACTGTAACGACTTCAACATCAGTTTAAGGTTTGGACGACAGGTGTGTGTTCACTGAGGTTCTGTTCTACACATTTACTGTCAGCAAAGAAGAACCCAACTGTTCTACACATTTACTGTCAACAAAGAAGAACCATGAAACAGACACAGAACTGAAAGGCACACCTACATGTTCTAAACAGAAGGACGGACAGACAGACCCCCCCACCCAGTGTCTGAGATGTTTTTATGGTGTTTTTATTCTGTTTTTATAGTGTTTTTGTTGTTTTTATTCTGGTTTTATGGTGTTTTTGTTGTTTTTATGGTGTTTTTACAGTGTGTTTATTGTGTTTTTATGGTGTTTTTATTTTTCTGGTGTTTTTCTGGTTGGTTTCAGCCCAGGGCGGAGGTGAAGGAACAGACCCAGACGCCAGTGCAGAGACCACAGAGGGACCAGAGGCCCAGGGAGCAGAGGCCCGGGGGGGCCCCACCGGTCCACAGAGGCCCCAGACCAGGTAAGACCAGGTCCGGAGTCCGGGGGTGGGGGGAGTCTGAGCGTACGGTGTCACGGCCTAATCAGCTGTTTGTCTTCCAGTCCGAGAGGGCGAGCAGGGTGAGTCTGAGGGGCGCAGGGTGGTCCGCTACCCCGACGCCCACCAGCTGTTCGTAGGAAACGTCCCTCATGACGTCGACAAGACCGAGCTCAAAGAGTTCTTTGAACGTAAGGCGGTCTGTTGTCATGGAAACACAGGATGGCGTTTGGTTTGGAGTCTGATACTGTTGATCCGTTACTAACCGCTCCCCCTCCCCCTCCAGAGTACGGTACAGTGTTGGAGCTGAGGATCAACAGCGGAGGGAAACTTCCAAACTTTGGCTTCGTGGTCTTTGACGACTCTGAGCCCGTTCAGAAGATCCTCAGTAACCGGGTGAGAACCCTCAGGAGTCAATCACTGATAATCCAATAATGTACATTCTGAAGGGAGGGACAGAGGGGTGGGACAGAAGGGTGGGACAGAAGGGTGAGACAGAGGGGTGGGACAGAAGGGTGAGACAGAGGGGTGGGACAGAAGGGTGGGAAAGAGGGGAGGGACAGAAGGGTGGGTGTATGGTCAACAGTCCATCATGGGGGTGGGTGGGGGTGTCAGTGGCGTCTCCATCCTGGTTGGAGCAGGACCGGTGGTAAAAGCACTTCCTGTTTCCCTGGTCATGTGATGAACCCGTGGTGTGTTGATCATGTGACCTGGGTTCAGGTTAAAGCCACATGGGTATGTTATAAATAAAGGGGCGGGGCAGACACTTAACTCCTCCCTCTCATCTTCAGCCCATTAAGTTCCGCGGCGACGTGCGTCTGAACGTGGAGGAGAAGAAGACACGGTCGGCCAGAGAGGGCGATAGGCGGGATGTGCGGCCCCGCCCTGGAGGACCCGGAGGACCCAGGGAGCGAATAGGAGGAGGAGGCGGACCCCGAGGCCCCCCCGCCCGTGGAGGCGCCGCACAGAAACCCAGCTTCGGCTCAGGACGGGGGGCGGGGCCCAGCGAAGGCCGCTACTCCTCCCAGCGCCAGTGAGGAGGAGGAGCCCCGAACCCCGGTCACATAATGACGACTTCCTTGGATTCACCGCAGCAGAACCCGATTGGACAGAACCGAACCGTTGTCAGGACGACACTGGGGGGGCGTGTCACATGACCCGCCCTCATTGGTGTCCCCAGTGACTCACGTGTGTGTGTGTGTGTGTGTGTGTGGGGGGGGGGGGGGGGGGTCGGGTTTGGTTCAGCCTCCACCAGCTCCTGCTGAGTCCAATGAAGATGGCCCCTCCTCTAACCCCGCCCCCTCCTCTAACCCCGCCCCCCTCTAACTCCTCCTTTTCTTCTGCTGCTTCTCCTCCTGAGGAACCTGAATGTCCCTCCTCTTTTCCATCGGTCCCTCCTCCTCCTCCTCTTCATGTATTATCTGGACTTTGTCTTTTTTTTTTTTGTTTTTCATGCTGAACTTGAATTTATTAAACCAGTTTCAAATACAAACAGAAAAAGGGTAAATACTACTTGAATTGGGCTGAAGAACCCAGAGGTTAGTTTGTTTTTCGCGTTCTCTCTCCCTGTTTCTTAAAGGAACGTGTACTTTTACTGCTTGGGCAATCCTGTGTATTGCTGCCGTCGTCTCTATGGATGGATGGGTCTAATGTGTGTGTGTTGGATCAGGTCTGGAGCTGAACCTGGGTGCTTTTCCCAGAATTCCTTTGGGCTTTGGCCGTCTGAACGGAGCATGTGTCACATCATGTCTGGCTTCTTTTACTGATGCACTTCATTTGTCATCGTGTTCAACAGCTCACCTGCCGACCACAGAACTAAATTAAAGTGATTTACTGTTTTAAACCTGTGGACGTCAGACTCTTTCTTCTGGGTTTGGACAAACATGGATGGACCTCTGGTGTCCTGGATGTTCTCTAATCATTTAAAGCAGGGGTCTCAAACATGTGTTCCAATCTGGCCCCTGGGATGTTTTTGCAAAGTCAAAAATTCCAGTCTTGAATTGAATTAAGAAAAAAAAAAAAAAATTCAATTAAGTAAAAAAAATCTTGAATTAAGCCAAAAAAAAATCTTGAATTAAGCAAAAAATCTTAAATTTAGCAAAAAATCTTGAATTAAGCAAAAAAATCTCAAATTAACTTAAATTTTTTTTTTGTTTTAGTGCAAAAATTAACATTAAATTCTGAAAATACTTACATTTCCAAACTATCCTGTAACAATAACATGTGAATAGCCTGAACAAATATGAACAACCTGAAATCTTTAAAGAAAATTCAGCCCAATTTGAACTATTTTCTGCCTGTTCCTCAGTGTTTAGTGTCTTTGTAGATCTGATCCATAATGCACATGGAGAAATGAGAAGTGGAGGAAGAATACTGATAAAATTGCACTGATTTGATGGGCATCACTGATGTGTGATGCCCAAGACATTGTTGGCAAGATGGCGCCGCTGTGCATGGCCTGCTGTCTACCTCTGCTGAGTTTGTGCTGGTTTCTCCTGTTACTATCATCTGTCATTTGAAATGTGGCATCACTGTTGGTGTGAGATCGTCCGACACTGCTGAATATCTGGGATTCTGTTATAGTGATGGGACTTATGGCTCTTTGAAGGAGCCGTTTACTGAAAAGAGCCGTTCAAAAGACTGGCTCTTTTATGTTTTTTGCATTATTTTGAAACCAATGTTTTAATGACTCAATAGGCTACATGTGATGATTGACATTAGATTTTAAAGGTGTTTAATTGGCGCGACAGTAAATATTATCTTACCGTAAAAAAGAATAGTTCAAATGTGTGGGCTAAATACATGACATGAGAGGTGACATTAGGCAAATGCTGGAATTTGATCAAAAACATCACGGTACATTATGTGGACTAGTCTGTAGCCTAAAAATGAAGAAGAAAATAAAACATTTTCTTATGAAATAACATTTTGTTCTCCTCAAAACAAGAACAATAAATGTGTGTAAACATACGGAAAAAATTGCACAAAACAACAGCGATTAATCACTGCAATTACTTAAATACCTGAACTGTAGTGCAATTCTCAAGTTGCGTGCCCATCTTTCCTTTGAGAAGTGCATCCAAATACTCCTCCTTTTTCCTTGGCTCATTACTCACAGGTGGTCACTCACTCTCTCAAACTTTTCTTTGGTTTCGACCAGTCTTCCAGCTCCGCCTCCTCCAGTCTTCCAGCTCCGCCTCCTCCAGTCTTCCAGCTCCACCTCCTCCAGTCTTCCAGCTCCGCCTCCTCCAGTCTTCCAGCTCCGCCTCCTCCAGTATGCTCACCTCACGCTTCAAACTGTTGTTTTTTTGCTAACTTCTTGCCAAGAGATATGTGCAAGCACTCTTTTTTTTTCTGCTCAAACATTCTCCTGCCCAATGCCTCCTCAGTGACACTAAATTGACAGGCAATCGGACATTCCCTCCTTAAAAAAAAAAAAAAAAGGCTCTTTACAAAGCCTCGGTTCCCATCGTTCATTTCAAAGAGCTGTTCAAAAGACTCGATTCGTTCGTGAACGTCACATCACTATTCTGTTAACAACCTGCCTGTCCAAGCTGTCAGTGGAGATTCTAAGATACCGCCACCATTTCTGATGTCTGTTCCACCCTATCTGCGGCGTCCTGTCTGCGTGTTACCTCGCAACAAGAGGCGCAGAAGACGGATCTTTGTCAAACTCCAGACCCACCTGACTTCCTCCAGTACAGATTATTCTGGCTGTTCTTCAGGGAGTTTGAGAATTGTTCGTGGTGTTTTTGACCTCTGGCGCTCCCTCCAGTACTGCTACCGATGGCTCCGCCCTGCAAACCTGGATGCTGCGTCCTTGCTCCCGTGCCGCCGGCCTGTCAGGATCCAGAGCCGGGGCTCTGTGTGAGGGAATCTCCGCCCACTGCGTCGTGCTGCTGCACAACCAGAGAGGACTTGGTCCGTGTCCGTGCGTGCAGCGCTGCTCAACGCCCAGTCGCTCTCAAATAAGACTTTTATCATGAACGATTTCATCTCCTCTCATGATCTGGATTTCTGCTTCCTGACTGACACCTGGTTGAAGCCAGGTGACAACAGCACCTCCTCTGAGCTCCTCCACCCCAGCTATAGAGGGTCTGCACGTGACGTCACCACTAGCGGAAGTCACCGTGGTTCCGCCCACTGAGTGGCAGAAATAGGGAGATGAGTAGCAGCTTTGGCTTGAATACAGCGAAAACTTTAGAACAATCTAAAAAATGGGGAAGAGCTGTTGTGCCATTGATCGCACAAATAGGTTTAAAAAGCACTGGGAGCTATTGTTTTAGCGGCGACCTAAAGACAAAGACAGAAGAAGCAGATGGATCGCTGCAATTCGTAGAAGTAACTGGAATCCAGACAACCAAACCTGGATTTGTGGTTGCCATTTTGTGTCAGATAACGTTAATTTATGCTGTATTCTTACGTAAAATGATACCTGAAATTCCATCTGGTTCTGGCTAACGTTCCTTCTTAGTAAAGCTCTTAATGTTAGCATCTGACATTTGGTTCTAGATTTCAGAACTGAAACGTTTGTGTCTTCAGTTGTGTGATTCTGAACCTTGTGCTCTACATGATTTGTAAACTAGCTTAAACTGAGGCTAACCTAGTTTTCCAAATAAGGGGCTACTCTAGCACACAGCTGTTGGATCTGTGTTGGATCCAGTATTTGATGTGAACTCTCCTTAAATCTCCACAGTACCAGTAGATCATCCACTCACTTGGGTCAGTACTAAGGGTTCAACTCCAGTAAATCAGTAGTGAACTGTGAGCACTACTGCTGGGCCTTTACCGCCCAAATCACCGCCAACAAAATGCGTCTGCACTGACACAAAACCTCCAAAACAATAGTATGTTGAATTAAAGCACTCACCAGCTGGAATCCTCTATTAACGATGACCAGGATGGACACAACTCTGGGTCTGTTGGATGCTTTCAGCCTTTGCATTGGGGATTTTCCCGGCGTTGAACTCAGGTTCATATAAATGTCAGGATAGGTGATTTCTGTCCCAGATCAGTGTTGGTAGAACACTTGTTGTTTGGTAGCTTGTATGGATCCATGTCCAGTCCAGTTGTCTTTAATTTCATCTTATATTCCACGTTTTTCCCGGTCTCGCTGTAGTTACTGCTATGCTCCGCCATGTTGAGCCGGTTAGTTTTTGCCACTCAGTCTGACTTAGAGGGGCGTGGCCTGGGGGGAAGTGACGGATGTGCATTCCCTCTATTCCTATCTCAGCACACCACGGCTTACTGGTCGTGGGGGTGGCCCTGGCTACCGTGTTTAAGCACACCCATAACTGTCGCTGAATTCCCACAGCACATTATGGTAGTTTTGAAGTGTAATTCTTTCTGTTTGAACTGGCCTCTCCTGTGTTGTGTGCTGTTGTCTATCGCCCACCAAAGTCCAATAAGGATTTCATTCAATGTTTTTCAGAATTCCTAGCTGAGATTATGCCATCTTATGACAATATATTGATTTGTAGTGACTTCAGTGTCCATGTATGTTGTCCCTCTAGTCCAGGGGTCAGCAACCCTGGTCCTAGAGAGCCGCTATCCTGCATGTTTTAGATTTATCCCTCTTCCGACACACCTGATTCAAATGATCAGCCTGTCATCCAGCTCTGCAGAAGCCTGGTAACGACCATCAGGTGTGCTGGAAGAGGGAAACATCTAAAACATGCAGGATAGTGGCTCTCCAGGACCAGGGTTGCTGACCCCTGCTGTAGTCAAAATGCTGATGAGTTTCTCTGCCTTTGAAACTCATTTGATTTCACTCAGTTAATGGCCCCACACACCAGCTAGGACACATGCTGGATCTCATCATTTCCCATGGCCTGCTTGTATTGCTCAGAGAAATATCCCAGAGCTGTATCTCAGATCACTTCCCTATCTTATTTGATTTTTTGGCTCCCCTTCCTACATCTAAACCTGTCACATCAGCCTTTCGTCGTCACATCATCACTGCGTCCACAGCTGCTCAGTTTGCTAATGCTTTTTTGAACACTGCTCTGTACGCCCAGGCTGATGTGGCTTCTCCTCCCTGCCTGGATGACCAAATCTACTCCTTTCACTCCACCTGCTCTGACATTTTGGACTCAGTTGCACCTTTTAGGTGTAACTCCATCAGACCTAAATCAGATCCCCGGCTCAACGAGACCACTTAGGCGGTCCTGTAGGCAGGCTGAGCGAAGGTGGAGGAGAGACAAGCTTCAGGTGTCTCTGGGCACATTAAGGGAGAGTCTATCCAACTACCAAAAGGCAGTCAAAGAAGCTGAAGGTCAGTATTTATCTAACATTATTTCCACCAGCGCTAACAACCCCAGAGTGTTATTCAGTTCCATCCAGTCTGTAATCAGCCCAGACTGCAGTGCTCTAAGAAATGTGTCAGAAGTTACATGTGAGAAGTTTCTGCATCATTTTGTGGACAAAGTGGCTTCAGTCAGGAGGAGTATGGACGGTAACATCCACAGTGACTCTAACATTCCTCCTGCGCACCCAACTGTCTTTGAGGTGTTTGAGCCCGTGTCACTGTCCACTCTTTCTGAGGTGGATCCAGGGGAGGAGACCAACCAACTGTCCTCTGGACATCATTCCATCCAAGGTCCTCAAACAGGCCTTTAGTACTGTGGGCCCTGGTCTTCTCTCAGTAGTCAACAGTTGTCTCTGGTGGATCTGTCCCAGCAGTGTTCAAGCATGCTGTAGTCAGACCTCTTCTAAAAAAACTCAATCTAGACCCTGCAGTTTTGTCCACTTTTAGACCAGTCTCCCATTTGCCGTTTTTATCAAAGGTTTTAGAAAAACTTGTTTTTAACCAGCTGCAGTCTTTTTTTAGAGAAAAACCACATTCTAGAAAAATTCCAGTCTGGCTTCAGATCTCAGCATGGCACAGAATCAGCTCTTCTTAAGGTACACAATGACATTCTTTTATCCTTGGATGCTAACAGACCAGTGCTGCTGATGGTGTTGGACCTCACAGTAGCATTTGACACAGTAGACCACTCAGTCCTCATCGCTCGTCTGGCTCAACATGTTGGTCCTCAGGGCACAGTTCTGCAGTGGTTCAGCTCTTACCTGACCAATAGGAGCTTTGTTGTAATGATTGATGATTATTCATCCTCACCTGCTCCTTTGTCCTCTGGAGTGCCACAAGGGTCCGTTCTCGGCCCACTATTATTCTCCCTGTACATGCTGCCTCTCGGTTCCATCGTTACAAAACACAATTCGTCATTCCACCTTTATGCGGATGATCTCCAGGTCTATCTCCCTGTGCTTCCAAATGATGCATCTGCACTAGACTCTCTCCACACCTGCCTCTCAGACATTAAAGTATGGTTGGCTCAAAACTTTCTTCACCTCAACCAGAACAAAAGTGAATGTATAAAATTGAACCCTTCTGATTTGCACTATAATGCTCCATCCAACCCCCTCCCAGCCCCTGTGAGCCAGGCTGTCAGGAACCTCAGAGTGATTTTAGACCGTCTACTGAAGTTTGATAAACAGATTGATTCAGTTGTTAAAGCAAGTTTTTTTTCCAGCTTCGTCTTTTGGCCAAAGTGAAGCTATTCCTCTGTCACAGAGATCTGGAGAGAGCGATCCATGCTTTTATCAGTTCCCGTCCGGACTGTTGTAATGTACTTTATTCTGGTCTCAGTCATCGTTTACAACTTGTACAAAATGCAGCTGCCTGTTTCTGGACCAGCTCCTCCAGATTCAACCACATCAGCCCCATCCTCTCTTCTCTCCACTGGCTCCCAGTCCGCCATTGTATTGATTTTAAAATTTTTATGTTTTTTTTTTTTTTTATCTTTAAATGGTCTGGCTCCTCCCTATTTATCTGAGATTTGAACAGTTCACCGCCCCAGCAGAGCCCTCCCATCATCCTCTCAGATGGTTCTGGATGTCCCCAGGTCCCCATAGAAACAGTGGGCTGATCGCTCATTTACTGTTGCTGCTCCAAAACTGGAACTCGTTGCCTCCTGACTTGTGAGTCCTCACCGACCTGCCCCTGTTCAAGTCCAGGTTAAAGACTCACCTGTTTAGACTGGCTTTGAACCCTTAGCACTGAGACACTATCAGGTTTGAATCTGTGCTCTCTTTTATTAATGTGTGTTGTGTCCTATTGTTTTATGCATGTTTATGGCACCTGATTAACCTGTTTTTTTATCTTATAATTTAATCATGCTTTTAGATGTAAAGCACTTTGGGCTTCGCTATGTTGTTATAAAGTGCTATAGAAATAAACTTTGATTTGATTTTTCTGAAGAAATGTCTTTTTTTTCAGGTTATTAACATCTTTTTTTGTTTGGATAGTTTATAAAAGTAAGTACTTTCATAATCTAATGGGTTTTTTTTCCACTAAAACACAGACATAAATTGTCAGTTGTCATTATTTATAGGATATTCCATTATTATTTTACTGGTTCGGTCCACTGGAGATCAAATCAGGCTGAATGTGGAACCGGAAAGAATATGAGTTTTTGAGAGCCCTGGTCTAAAGGTCCCAGTGTCCACAGGTCCGTCCACAGGTCCGTCCACAGGTCCAAAGCCACAGTTGTTTTCACCTCTAGTCAGATTTGTTCATGGGACACCGTTCATACACAGGACAGTTTAAAGTGTTGGTGAATTTAAGGCTGTTTTTAACATACTCTAATACTAGTCATTACTCACTTCATGGAGATAATATGCAAAAAAAAACACATCTTGTTTAAAAAAAAAAACCTGTCAATTACAGCCTAATAACAATAACAAGCTACTGATTAACACTCAAACATGTTAGTGCAGATCAGGTTGATTAAGAACAGCAAAGTTACAGCAATGGTATGAACTGAAGTGTTGGGAATGATGCATAAGTGTCCGCTGTGTTGGCTGATATGGAACTACAGCAACAAAACCCATGAATATATAAGAGAACAACTGGAGAAGAACTGTCCACTGGAATGACCACTGCATGGAAGGGTTACGTGTTAGACTGTATTTAAACATTTTGTTTTGTTTTGTTTTGTTTTTCAAACAAAATGTTTTTTTTTTTTTTTTTTTGCATATTACCTCCATGAAGTGAATAATAACTAGTATTGGAATATGTTAAATTGTGAGAAAACATCAGATTAGCTGCATCAAAAATGTTTTAATTTCATTGTTTCTATATCACTTTCTGCTATTGGGTTTTAAAAAATATATATGTTTCTCTGCTTCAGAAATTAAATGCATGGTGTACCTGAGTGGACATTTTTGGAACTAGATGGAAAAAAAACTCGATCACATTGTTTTTTTGTTTTTTTTTCATGCCAAAGGAGGAATAAAAACACTGAAAAAAAAAAAGGTTCTCATAATTCATGCATGAAAGGATTAAATGATTAATATATAAAAATATGAGTTTGATCGACTTAATGAGATATTTCATGTGGAGACAGAACTATTGATCTACTGTAGGGACCAAAGTGGACAGTGTCATATATTTGGACTAATCTGACTCTGTTCCTATGTCCATAACAGCTGAGAGGACGGAGTCCAACTTTAACACGTCTGCACTGTTTTATTGTAACTCTGAGCACACACACACACACACACACACACACACACACACACACACACACACACACACACACACACAGGCAAACATTCAGGCATTACTGCAGAACTAAAGCACCACTAGATGGCTCTGTTTAACCACTAATAAAAGAGCAGGGTCTCGCTAAGCAGTTCTACTATCTACATACTACACTCCTCCCCCTTAAACTATGAAGTTCCCACTAATAATAATACCTCATACTTAAAAGAATAACGTGCTCCGGTAAATTACTTTCAGAAATTTTAGCTAAATCAATACTGCCAGCATAATCCGTTTAGTCTCTTTTACACACCATTCTCAGGAACTCTTTTTCACATTTTTGTATGAACAGGAACTCTTTTTTTTTTTTCAGGAACAAAGTTTCTCAGGAACTAACTGATCACAGGGTCAGTGGTTTAGGAGGCGCCCTCTCTCTCAGAGGATACCTACCCCCCCACACCTCAGGGGAAGTGGCTGCTGGGTTAGTTACTGCCTTACCACAGGCCACTGAGCCCGCTAAGGGTGTTTCGAACGCCTCCTTAGCCCGCATCCGTGACAAAGGTGTCACTTCAGGTGAGTCTGGGCTACCACCTACTGCTCCAGATGTGCTGCCCCCCCCAGGTCCACATGAACCACTGCAGGGTGGGTGTTGGGGACATCCCTCTGCTCATACTGGAAGTCAAATGTCTGTGGACAGGAGGGCCGGTTGGACAGCAGGTGGTCCATGTGGACTGGGCATCCATTCACCCCGTTCCACACCAGACAGGTGACTGGTAAGAGTCGCTTTTCCACCGTTCCTTTCCTCCACAGAAATTTCAGATCAGAACTGAGTCCCCCTCAGACAGATGTCTCAGCTTGGAGGTGGTTTGATCATGAAGTTCTGCTCATATTTTTAAATACCTTTAAAAAAAAAAAGTTCTAAATGGTTCCAAAGGCATCAGTGAAGGATTTCTGAAGAATTTAAACAATTTTAAACCCTTTTTTTTTGTTTTTTTTTGTTTTTTGGGGGGGGGGGGGTCACCAGCGCCCCCCGGGGGTCAAACATAAGTCTATAGTATGTGCTCCACAAACTGAAATTCTGGTCATATTTTTAACTACCTTTAAAAACAGAAGGATGGAACTGTTGTGTGTGACCACTGTACGTGTAAAGCAGCGTTAAAAACAAAAACGACAACATTCAGTTCATATTCTGTATTAGCCGCTTTACCGTCCAGTGTGCAGTCCGACACTTCCACCGTCTGTCATGGCGCTCGTTTGCGGCGTGAACAGAGTGTGACGTAACGTGCAAAGGGTCAACAGACTGACCACTTCCAGACTGACCACTGTGGACAGGTGTGGACGGTCGTCTTAATATTCTCACATATGGAACTAAATCGTTCCTTTAACTCAGATTCAGTGACGTTTGTGGTGGTTCTAAATCTGTCCTCAGTGTTTTCTTCCATGACAGTTACCATAGCAACAGGATGTCGAGGACAGAGTGTTAAAAATAAAGAATATCTGACAAAGTTTTGGACCCATCACCTCTGAGTGTTTACACTGGACTGTTCAGTTCAGATATGTGTGAACAAACATATATATATATATATATATATATATATATATATATATACACACACACACACACACACACACACATATATATATAAAGTATGAACTGGAACAGTCAGCTGTGTACGGACACACAGTTAGTGTGATTCCATTAGTTTCTCTGATGGATGGTTGGTGTTTGGTTCTAATGGTTCTAGTGGTTCTAATGGGTCTAATGGTTCTAGTGGTTCTAATGGGTCTAATGGTTCTAGTGGTTCTAATGGGTCTAATGGGTCTGATGGTTCTAATTGTTCTAACGGTTCTAATCCTCCACAGGAACATAAACAGACTCAGGTGTAAATGATGAAATTGTCATTAAATTAAATTAATTCTAATAATAATAGTTTTGTATTTGTTTGTGTGTAAATAATTTCACTGACCTCTGAGTCTAAAGTTCAGAGGTTTAGATAAAAAACAAACATCTGTTTTTTTTTTCTTTGTCCTTTTTCAGATTGAATTTGAATCAGACTATTTTTAGTTTATGATACAGTTTGTCATTCTTTTATTTTGTATTTTTGTCCCAGTTTCAGCTGTGTTTGTGTTTGTTCTATTTGTCTGAGTTTGAACCTCAGTCGACTGTCTTCAATTTGTAATATGGAATAATTTATTTTATTCATGTTTAGTTTTCATTCTTTTATTTTTCAAGCTCATCCAGTGAAAAGAAATGTGCATGAAGGACTTTTAAAATAGTTTTTATTTTGTATGAAATGAACACAGATGAGCTGCCTGATCAATAAAGTGAATCTTATTCTTAAATAAACCCATAAATCCACTTCTTTTCCATCTGGACTGTAGTTCAAACTACCCCCCCCCCCCCCAAAGTGCATCATGGGCCTTTGCGTTCTCCTTAGGGCGTCCCATTTTTGGGACTTCTTTTCTGATCAAGCTCTTAATTTGGCCAGTTAATCTTTTATATATTAGTAACTCCCCCCAAAAATTTCGCCTCCCCCCCCCGGCCATCTTTAGGGTGCCTGTCAGCTGAGTGGAGAAAACCCATTTTTCAATGGAAAATCATGCATTTGTTGGTTACACTGTAAAAAAAAATCTGTAATTTAACAGAATTTTCACTGTTTATTTTACAGATTTTTCCTGTATTTTTAAGATACAGGAAAATATCAATGAAATGACAAAAATTGACTGTGATTTTACACGTCAAATGTAAAATAACATGAAAAAAAACTAACTGAATAACCAAAAAAATTCCATTTTTTAAAAGAAATTTTTCTTTTTTCACAGAAAAATAGTTAAAATACATTTACAAATGTATCATAATTTCACAAATATTTCTTTTCTATTCATAAGATTAAACTGTTAATTTAAAGTTTAATTCTGTAAAAAAAAAAAAAAAAAAAAAAAAATTAAAACCAGATAAAATTACTGACAATTAACTGTAAAAGAAATATTAGTTCTGTCAGTTGAACCAGACTTGTTTGTTAATTGACAAATATCTTGTGTAATTACAGGAGGTTTCACAACAAAAATGTTGAATAAATGTATTTTTGTGAATGTATAACATGTATAAGCACTGATAAACTGTCCAAATACAGTTTTTATCAGTGGATTGGACAACTCATTGAAAATTATCTATATATATAAATATATATTTATAGGTAATTTGATTATTTTAATACATGTAAGTTATTCTGTATTAAACATTAAAAAGTAAAAAAATATGCAAAATCTCATGTAAAGTTAGGGCAAAAACTGTATTTTAATTCTGGAGAATTACCGTATTTTTATGTGATGGTTATTTTCCGTTATTTAATAGTATTTTTTCGTCACCCCTGCTGCTGGAATAATACCGTTTTTTTACGGTTTACGGATTGGGCCGTAATTGTTTTTGGGAGTTACTAATATTTGAGAGATTAACTGGTCAAATTAAGAGCTTGATCGGAAAAGAAGTCCCAAAAATGGGACACCCTGGTTCCCCTGCAGCCTGTGGACGTAGAACTAGAACACATAGACGTGGACACAAACACATGAACCTAAAAGCTGTTGGACACAGTTCAGAACCAAAGAACGACACAAAGATGAACATTCACCCCCCCACATACCCCCCCCCCCCCCCCCAGTCTGAAGAGTGGACATGAGTAAAGAAAAGGCAGGGACAGATGGAGACAGTGGACACAAGCGCCTGCACACGTTTATTTTCAGTTTTTAATAGTTTTTCATGAACGGTTACACAGATCCAGAAGGTCCGACTCCGACGACCAAAAACAGCTGAGGAGGAGTTTGTTCAGAAAACCTTTAATCGTTAATAGAATTAGTAGTAGGACATATTTCAATAAATATTCAGATATATACAGATACAGCAGAAACAGTACATTCTTTTTTTTTTCTCTTCAAATTGCTTCACTTTTTTTTTTGTACGAGCCAAAATATCTGCCATCGTATTTATATTCATGCAAAATATTGTTTCTCAGATTAATGAAAAATAAAAAGGATTTGCTGAAGGATTTTCTCTTCTTTTTTTTTTTTTTTTTCTTTTTTTTAATATATATATTATTTTTTCATCATCCTGCTCGATGTGCACACTCTCCAATTTAGAAGCGTTGCGATGAGCACGGCAGCGTTTGCAAACAGAACAGGTGCACTTTGTGCCAATACACAAACGAAGCGTCAAAAGCAAAAGTAAGGCCATTCCGACTGGGGGTGCAACGGAAAACCCCCCAGCCCGTCAATAAATAGAGCCATAAATAATCAGAATAATGTTTCAGGGAATTCACAGCTCAGGAGTCACTTATATTTCCTTTTCCCTCACGGCATCAGATTGTTCTATACATACGATAAAATACAGGAGAACCCCCCCACCCCACCCCCCCAAAAAAAATCAAGTCATTAATCATCAACAAAGCAAACCATGCTACGATAAAATCCAGTTCAAACCCGAGGATTTAGAAACGTCCAAAAACACAAAAACATGTCTGTGGTTCAGTCCGATGCAGTACAAACCTAGCGTCCCCCCCCCCCCCCCCAGTTTACCACCCCCCCCCAGCATCAGAAAGGGTCGATACGACAAAGCGGGAAACGGCTAAAAGGCGCCTGAGGAAAAGGGGCGGGAGTCGAGTGGCGTCTGAAAGGATGCGATTCGCTCGTAGGTCCTCGGTTTGTTTGCATATTCAACCTTCGTTTGGCACCAAGAGAAAACGCACAAATGACACGTAGAAAACGGACGACAGCGGCGACGGCGTCTATGGCACGAACGAGGCTCCGATTGGACCGTGGTCTCACAGGAGGCGGAGTCAGAAACATAAACGGACTCTAGATGGCGCCGTTTGAGTCTGAACACAACCAGAAACACGTTCAGACTTCAGCTTTATGTGTCGACTTGTTTGTGTCGACTTGTTTATTCCCTTCTGTCACATTGTCATTCCATTGGTAAAACAGATGATTGACAGCCAAAGTGACCACGCCCTGCTCACATGTGACCTCAGCATTAGTGGGTTGGACTTTAGAGTCTAATTTCATTTGACCTTTGACCCTGGAATCGACTGAACGGATCAACCTGCAGGTCGATTCAGTTCATCACTAAAGTCAAACTGTTCAGTGACAGTCCGACATGTTCACGTTCATTTTATGCTGAATTTTGTGGAAAACACATTAAGTCCAAACGTCCACAGTTCGGTCTAAGTCCTTCTGCTTCTGGAGCGCCGCCGAGAGTCGACCCACGTGTGAAAGCCTCAGTTTGAACCGCGAGTACGAACACGAGTACGAACCACGCAGACTTCACAGTCCGACGTCCACTGGTGGTTCTACGGTTCTGTGGTTCTACGGTTCTGTGGTTCTGTAGTTCTATGGTTCTGTGGTTCTATGGTTCTGTGGTTCTGTGGTTCTGTAGTTCTGCGGTTCTATGGTTCTGCGGTTCTATGGTTATGTGGTTCTATGGTTCTGTGGTTCTACGGTTCTGTGGTTCTGTAGTTCTGCGGTTCTGTGGTTCTATGGTTCTGTGGTTCTATGGTTCTACGGTTCTGTGGTTCTACGGTTCTGTGGTTCTACGGTTCTGTGGTTCTGTGGTTCTGTAGTTCTGCGGTTCTATGGTTCTGTGGTTCTATGGTTCTGTGGTTCTGTGGTTCTGTAGTTCTGCGGTTCTGTGGTTCTATGGTTCTGTGGTTCTATGGTTATGTGGTTCTATGGTTCTGTGGTTCTACGGTTCTGTGGTTCTGTAGTTCTGCGGTTCTGTGGTTCTATGGTTCTGTGGTTCTATGGTTATGTGGTTCTGTGGTTCTACGGTTCTGTGGTTCTGCGGTTCTGTGGTTCTATGGTTCTGTGGTTCTATGGTTATGTGGTTCTGTGGTTCTACGGTTCTGTGGTTCTGTAGTTCTGCGGTTCTGTGGTTCTATGGTTCTGTGGTTCTATGGTTATGTGGTTCTATGGCTCTGCGGTTCTACGGTTCTGTGGTTCTACGGTTCTGTGGTTCTGTGGTTCTATGGTTCTGTAGTTCTATGGATCTATGGTTCTATGGCACTGCCACGCACAACAGGAAACGCACACGTAGCCCTTCACATCAGTCCGACGTCACACAAACCGACGGCGCCGTTCCGCGTGAACGTCAGGGGGAAATGAAATGAAAACCGTGGGTGAAGCTCCGCCCCCTGGACTCACATATGACCAATCACTGACGTAGAACCGCACGAAATAAACCGACGGTGACACAGAACAAACAGAAGGGTTCTCTGTTCCATCCAATCCACCTGCATCTGCAGAAGAACATCAACCTAAGGCAAAGACAAAGAAACACAAGCAGATCTTTGGTTCTGGTCCAAACCCAAATGGAACCGGGCCTTAAAACCATTCAAACCAGGACCAAATGGAACTGAAATGACAGTCAGACAGTGAACGCACCACCACTTAAAAAACAAACAAATTATTCAGTCACATGAAGACGAATGGACCATGGTACGGTGGCCCAGAGGTGCAGCAGCCCCACAAAAAATCCACTAGAAGAAAAAAAAAAAAGAGAACAGCCCCCAAAATTATCCACTGTAAGAAAAAAACAGAGAACAGCCCCAAAAAATCTCCACTATAAGAAAAAAAAACAGAGAACAGCCCCCAAAATTACTAACTATACAAACTATATTAATGGAAATATTTTTAAAATAAGTTCATTTTTAGTGCACCAACTTCCACTTCCAGTGGGTTACTTCCTTAGCATCAGCCATATTAGCTCAAGGCCTTAAAAATTTTCTGCCTAAACTTTTATTTTTTTATTAAGGACTTAATTGTAAAGCTAGAGACCTTTCAGGTAAATAGCGCCCCCTTAATTGAAAAGGTGGATGATGCTTATTTTCTTACAATGGATAATTTTTTGAGCTGTCCTCTTTTTTTTTTCTTACAGTGGATAACTTTTTGGGCTGTTTTTTTCTTACAGTGGATAATTTTTTGGGCTGTTCTCTTTTTTTATAGTGACTCTGTTTTTTTCTTACAGTGGATAATTTTTTTTTTTGTCTTTCCTCTTTTTTTCTTATAGTGGATAATTTTTTTGGGCTGTTCTCTTTTTTTTCTTATGGTGGATAATTTTTTTGGGCTGTTCTCTTTTTTTTCTTATAGTGGATAATTTTTGGGGCTGTTCTCTTTTTTTCTTATAGTGGATAATTTTTGGGGCTGTTCTCTTTTTTTTCTTATAGTGGATAATTTTTTGGGCTGTTGCACCTCTGGCCCACCATACCATGATCAGATGTTTGTCTGGAACCTGGACTTGGATGCTTTAGGGGCGTGGCCTATCCTCCACACCAGTAGGAAAATGGAAACAGCTGTTGAGTCCGAGCCCACACTGGTTTTAGGTTTGGTTCAGTTCGGATGGAACACCTACGACGGAAACACTGCTGATGGTGCGTGAAGAAGCACTTTGGGAACGTTGATGAAAGAGCAGAAAATGTCAAACATGTTTGAAAGCTTTGAGCTTGGAGCGTACGTCCGGCCCCTCCCACCGAAAAACACACCGGATGTTCGCAAACGCAGCGACATGGAGGAAAAACAAAATTGCATATTCTGATCTTTGCATAGAGAAGAAGAAGCGAAATGTAAGACCAAGAAACCGGCTGCTGCTGCAGCCTGACCCCGCCCCCTGCTAGCGCTACGTGGGGGCGTATGAACGTCAGGCCAATGAAACGCCGTCGCTACACATGATCGGCCTCGGTGTGGGTGGGACCAGCCTCGAGGCGTGGAAGCACTAATCGGACATCAGAGCCCGAGCAAAAAAACACAACGAGGAAGGAAACGGGGACGAGACTCCGCCCCTTCAAACACAAAACAAGCGCCTCCGTTTCCTCGGACGAAAACGACTTGATCACTTGGCACGAGAAAAAAACCCCAAAAACCAACGGATTCTGAATCTGAACCGAATGAAGACGGACGGACGCTGACCACAGACAGGACACGTTTGTCTCAGAATCGCTGTTCGTCCAGTGTTTTTTTCTTTGACTTTTTTCTTTTTTTTCTGTCCAGCCACATGATTCGGCAGAAAAACCTCAACAAAGAGTCTCAACAGTTGGAGGCAAAAGGGGGAGGGGCGGGGGGCGTGGCCAAGTGCTTGCAGTCAGTACACATTAGAAGCAGATCTAGAATATATAGAAGGTGTGATCCTTGCATGGCTGTGGTTCATGGAAGCACCGGTGGCTCCGCCTCCGTCCAAACGTCTGTCCGTTCTGTTGGTCCAAACGTCTGTCCGTTCTTTGTCCGTTCTATTGGTCCAACTCTTTCATCCTTTGGACACAATCCTCCTTTTTTTCCTTTAGAATAGATATGCGTATATTACACTGCCCCCCCCCCCCCGACATCACTGTTCCATATAGACCTACAGATCCATCTCCACAAAGAAAAGAACTGAAATCAAATCTAAGAGCCTTTACAAGTGCGTCTGCTCCAATTAGGCCCCTCCCACTCAGTAGTTAGGCCCCTCCCACTCAGTCGGTTGGAGGTTTCATCTTTTCATTTATATATTGCCACATTCATATATCATGCATTTGACTGCATTGCTATTGCACTGGTCTGGATTATCCAGGAGGTGTAAAAGAGCTGGGTCACAGGGTGGGGCTAGGGGCGGGGTCAGGGGGGGTGGAGTCAGGAGGGAAAACCAAGCGATAAATATGTGAAATAATGTCTGGAAGGGGCTTGGGGGGGGGGGGGGGGGGGGGGGCACACCGCCACAAAAAGCAACTTGAGAGAGTAAGAGGATGAAGGAGGAGGCGTGGTCGGTGGGAAAAGGGGGCGTGGTCTCCAGTGGTTCCTCCTCCTCCTCCTCTACTGCTTGTGGATGTCCTCGCTGCGGATGATCTTATAAATGATCCAGTAGAAAATGTTAAAAATGAGGAAGACGAGCGGGAAGGCCACGCGGGACACGGTGTCGATGCGTTTGGCTCGGCCGATGAACAGCTTCTTCATCTCCTCGATGCTCTTCTCGGGCGCCGCCGACGCCGATGGCGCGTTGTTGTTGTTGCCTTTGATGGCCATGCCGTCCTTGGTCTGGAGGCAGGCGGGGCCCATGCCGTAACCGGGGAAACTGAAGCGCCCGTCGCCCGTCTCATCCTCCTGCAACACAGGCCAAGACTCAGGCTGTTAGGAACCAGAGAAAGACGTTACTGTTGGAGATGATGGCATTACAGTTACAGTTACAGTTACAGTTACACCAGTCTAACCCTGTACCATCAGCTGTTTGTTCATATATTCATTCTAAAAACACCCTGAACATGTTGAACACCAGCTCACATCTGTTATTGATCAGTTGTCAAAGCAGAGTATTGGATCTGTTATTGATCTGGGACTTCATCTATATACGCAGACGACACCAAACTGTAGGTTAGTGTTGATGCAGCTGTAAAACACCCGGACTGTTCTGGTCACGTTCTGCTACATGTATTTAAGGTCTGGAATAAAAGCAGCTCAGACCACTGAAGACGGAACACCAGAACCTGAGGACCAGAACATCTGACACCAGAACCTGGGGACCGGAACATCTGACACCAGAACCTGAGGACCGGAACATCTGACACCAGAACCTGGGGACCGGAACATCTGACACCAGAACCTGAGGACCGGAACATCTATAGAACGTAGAACCGAACAGCAGAACTCGTACATGTGGACCGTCTGGAGGTCCGTTTGGTTCGGTTCTACACAGACCCATCCATGTTCAGCTGTTTGAGGCTGTGGTCTTATTATGGTCTGTATTAACAGTTGTCCCTAGTGATACTGGTTCTTCAGTTTTAGAACATGAACCCTAATGAGGCGGAGGGAACACGTTCTACCTGCGCTGGTTTCAGTTTATTAATCAGTATAAATAAAGGGTCATAAGTAGGGATGGGAATCCTAGTAGCTCGATTCCTTGGAATCGTTTGCCTGTTTAATGATTCTGCTTATCACTTCTGCCTTCGTTGTGCATGCGCAATGACATCACGTGTACGCTGCACTGTTTTAGTCAGAACGTAGCCAACATGGCGTTGAGGCAGAAATTCTAAAAAGAAAATCTAAAAAGACGACACCAGGTCCAGTTGAACACTGTCAAAGCTTCCATGTCTTCAAAAGGGTGGAATCCCTCCAATATCCTCAAACATTTGTCCACAGCATGTGAATCATTTATAGGAATGTCATGTATTTGGTACGTTACTTAGCGACGCTTGTGAATGTAGCGGCAGAGTGAACGCCGGGCCGGTTCCGGTGTGGGCAACAAACGTCGTAACTCCTCAAATACAAGTTTCCGAAGGTAAGAAGGGAAAGGAAATGAGGTGCACAACAACGGGAGACAAGCCGAGCCGAGTTGAACCGGTTCCACGTAGTAGAAGTGCGGCAATAGAGGAATTAGTAAAGAGTCTGTAGTTTCACTTCCGCTGTACGACCCTCCCCTGGACCGGGCCCAGCGTCATCTGTTACTATTACTTGTACATACTGTATATGTTATATTGTCTGTGCAAAGATGGAAATATAAAAGACAGTTCATGCAAACACACCCGTTTGTACTCGTTTATTCCCACACCCAATGAGAATCAATAAGAGAATCGATAAAGAATCGGATCGATAAGCAATATCAATAATGGAATTATTAAATTCTTAATGATTCCCATCCCTAGTCATAAGTGTTACCATGATGACCACAAACTGTTACCATGACAACCACCAACTCCACTTTCAATAATCCAACTAAACTAGTGCAGGCTCCACAAACACTCCTGTTTGACCTTTGACCCCAGATTGTGGTCACATTGTACATCCACGTCACATAAACATTGTCCATAAGCCCCGCCCCCATTCGACCACTGGGTGGCGTTCCATTTATACAGGCCCATGTCCCTGTTCTGTTGTCAAGTCCACACACACACACACACACACACAAACACAAAAACAAACACACACACACACACACACTCTGACCTCCTCATGTCCTTCAGTTCTGCTGGAGCCAAACTATTACTGATGGTCCATTTTATTCACCCTGTCATGTGATTAATGAGGAGGCAGCAGGGACGTGAGGAGGAGGTGCAATGAGGAGGAGGAAGAAGAAGAGGAGGAGGAGGAGAAGGAGGAGGAGGAGGAGGAGAAGGGGGAGAAGGAGGGGGAGGAGGAGAAGAAGAAGGAGGGGGAGGAGTAGAAGGAGGAGGAAGAAGAGGAGAAGGAGGAGGAAAAGGGAGAGAAGGAGGAGGAGAAGTGGGAGAAGGATGGGGAGAAGGAGGGGGAGGAGGAGAAGAAGAAGGAGGGGGAGGAGTAGAAGGAGGAGGAAGAAGAGGAGGAGGAGAAGGGGGAGAAGGAGGAGAAGAAGAAGAAGGAGGAGGAGAAAATATAATATAATATAGTGTGCGTGTGTCCTTCAGGTCATGTTCTTCATAATGTTGCATGAGGACCACATCAGACCACGTTAGACCACGTCAGACCACATTAGACCACATTAGACCACATCAGCTGTGTGCCTGGTCCAGATGCACCGCCTCAGCCTACCAGCAGGGGGGGGTGTGGCTCCATACCTCCTCCTCCTCCATCAGTCTCTCTGATGGTCCTGGTCTGTGTTTGTAATTAGTCGGTTCTTAGGACCAGGTGGACCAGGCGGACTGGGTGGACCAGCTGGACCAGGTGGACCAGGTGGACTTGGTCCGATCCAATCGGTGTTACTGATGGATCAATAAAGCATCAGCGCAGAAAACACAGAAATCAGCCCAACTGGGACTGAGCCAAGACCTGCAGCATCCTGCACCGCAAGACCAGGACCGGGTCCAATAAAGAACCAGCAGGTCCAGATCCAGAGGTAAAACCAGTCCAGAAACGGACCACGATCCGGTCCTACGGAGGCCCAGGAGGTCCAGATCCAAAGATAAAACCAGATCCACCAGGTCCTCCTCAGGTGCAGGGACCGGTCTCGGTCATATGACATCATAAGGAGGTCCACAGTGATCCAGATGGGTCCTTTTGACAGTCTTGGTCCAGATCTGTGACCTGAATCAAACCTGTCCCACATCCCTCAGACCTGCAGAGCTCCCATAATGCCCTGCTGTGAATCTGGTCCGGGTTTAGACCGACCCGGTCCGCTTTGGACCGACCCTACAGTGGATTTGTTTCCTGGTTCTGACGCCTCAAAACCTGAACACGTTTCCTTCAAGTCAAACACACTCATGCACGTGAAAGTACAGACGGTTCAGGTGGAGTCCATCACATCCTGGAAATACACGTCTGTGGTTTGTTTAGTTCCAGTTTTAAGGATGGACGTGAAAGTACACACATCAAACAGGCTTCGATCAGGAATTTAGGACCAGGGATTTGTTGTTTTCTTTGTTATTTCATTTGTTGTTTTATTTATTTCATTTGTTGTTTTCTTTGTTGTTTTCATTTATTGTTTTCTTTTTTCTTTCATTTGTTGTTTTCATTTGTTTTCTTTTTTCTTTCATTTGTTGTTTTCTCTTTCATTTGTTGTTTTCTTTGTTGTTTTCTTTTTTCTTTCATTTGTTTTCTTTGTTTTCTTTTTTGTTTTCATTTGTTGTTTCCTTTGTTGTTTTCTTTTTTCTTTCATTTGTTGTTTTCTTTGTTGTTTTCATTTGTTGTTTCCTTTGTTGTATTCTTTTTTCTTTCATTTGTTGTTTTCTTTGTTTTCTTTGTTGTTTTATCGTGGACCTTCATTCAGAGTCCATTGTGAATGGGCTTCAAGGAAAAACCTGCTCTGGTTTTGTTCTAAATTCACCACAGAAACAGACGTTACGTAAGCGCTGACCCTGAACGCAGCGCTCTGAGGACACAGACGCTCCCAAGGAATCATGGGAAACAGAGTCCAATAAGTGTGAAGACCAGACCTGGACCTGGATCCAGGCCTGGCTTCTTCTTCCTGAATACAAGCCCACAGAGCCAGATGTGGGTCACCGTCAGCCTGCGGTCCTGCCCCCCCCCCCCCCCCCCCCACTCATCATCAGAGGAGGGGGGCGGCGGTTTAACTGTGAGGGGGAGGGGTTGGTGTGTGATTCACCTGAAAGTGCAGCGGCAGCCGGACGCTAATCTAGCTCAGCACCAACCGTCACCGCTGAACGGGTTGAGGATTACAACAATAGGATTTAGGATTTAGACAGTTCGCATTTTTATAGATATATGTGTTTTTTCTCCAAACCTCCGTCAACGTGAACTGACAAATAAAACAGACGGAAAAACTAAATTTAACACAAAATATAAAAATATAACATATAATCTGTTCTTCCAGAATCAGAGCTTTTACTAAAGGAGGACAAAGACACATGTCCATCAGTCTGTGCCCATCTTTTTGTTTTCTGTATTTGTTTCTTATTTTCCTGTTTCTTCATCGTATTTGTCGTATTTTTTCTGTATTTGTTTCTTCCATCATCAGGTTCTCATGGTGTTTGTCACTCGTTGCTTTCATCTCTGACATAAACACAATAATGACATCTGTCAGTTCAGCTGCTTTAACTCAATCCTGGACCAGAACCAGGACCAGGACCAGACCCAGCTTTATTCTGTTTTTTATTATATACATTTACTCTGTGTCTCAAACTCGAGGCTCCGCCTACCCTTTGCTCCGTGGTTGAAGTCAAATCCAGATCGGACCGATCAGAAGGAGGCGGAGCACCCAAAGCGCCGCCTCCTAAACCCGCCCCTTCCTGTTTGACAGGACTGTTGGGTTCGTCCCGCAGATTCCTGCGTTTCTGCTTTGACGACAGATCGAACAGACGTTTGAGTTTATTTTTAAATCAAAAGGGTCATGTGACCAAACAGAACCCAGTAACAGACCCAGGTGCATTGTGGGTAACCTGCAAGACTGGGTTTTCAGGTGGGTTTGGGGATTTTCATTTCCTGTCCATTTGTACATCATCATCAATAATAATAATAATAATAATAATAATAATAATAATAATATTATTATTATTATTATTATTATTATTATATTATCAGCTCAAACAGCTGTTGTTTGTGATTCTTTGGTTCACTCATTTGTCTGTTGATCTAATTCAGTCACTGATGAAAACAAAGGAAATGAAAGTCCTGAACAGTTGGGTTTAGATCCAAGACTGGGTTCCATTTGGTCACAGATGAATTTTTGTTTTGTAAACGTTTTGTGAATGTGTCTTGTTTGTAAACATGTTTGTATTGTTTGTAAACATATTTGTTGTGTTTGCAAACATTTGTTTGTAAACATGGTTGTTGTGTTTGTGAACATATTTGTTTGTCTGCAAGCATATTTGTTTGTTTGTAAACATGTTTGTAAAAACATGTTTGTTTGTAAACATGTTTGTTTGTAAACATGTTTGTTTGTAAAACATCTCTGTTGTTTGTAAACATGTTTGTGAGCATGTTTGTTTTGTGAAACATGTCTGTGCTGTTTGTAAACAGGATTGTTTTTGTTTGTAAACATGTTTGTTTGGGGGGAAATCCTCTGTTTGTTTGTAAACAGTTGGTTTTGTTTGTAAATATGGCTGTGTTGTTTGTAAACAGGATTGGTTTTTTTGTTTGTAAACATGTTTGTTGGGGGGGTCCTCTGTTTGTAAACAGTTGGTTTTGTTTGTAAATATGTCTGTGTTGTTTGTAAACAGGTTTGTTTACCTTCATGTGTCGTCGCCTCCGTCTGAAGCGCAGCAGCTCCTTGTGTTGTCGAGCGATGAAGTTGACGGCGGCGTATTCCAACAGAGCAGAGAAGACGAAGAGCAGACAGACGGCCATCCAGATGTCAATGGCTTTGACGTAGGACACCTGAGGACGGACAGAGACAAGGATGGACCAGTGGACAGCCAACACACACACACACACACACACACTCAGATACACACACACATTCAGATATACACACTCAGATACACACACACACACACACACACACTCAGATATACACACTCAGATACACACACACACACACACACACACACTCAGATACACACACACATTCAGATATACACACTCAGATACACACACACACACACACTCAGATATACACACTCAGATACACACACACACACACACACACACACACTCAGATATACACACTCAGATACACACACACACACAAACACACATCCAATCCTCTATAAACACACGTTTGCTCAACTGTTGGAACATTCATAAACATAATTAAAACATGTTTCACACACAAGTTGTTTACAGTCTATTCTATTCTATTCTATTCTATTCTATTCTATTCTATTCTATTCTATTCTATTCTATACCTTTTTGGACTCAGCTGATGCTTTGTCTGTGTCTTTTCTCTGCTGACGTGATGCAGGAGGTCTCAGTGGCGTGTGGAAACCAACACGTGTGCGTGTGTGTATGTGCATGTGTGTGCATGTGTGTGTGCGTATGTGTGTGTGTGTTTTGTGAAGCTCAGCTGTGTTGTGTGATCATTATTGTGACAGCTGAACTGGAGAGGAATCACGGTTCACTTGTTCAATTTTTAGAGCGCATGAAGCACCTAATGTGTGTGTGTGTGTGTGTATATGTGTGTGTGTATACGTGTGTGTGTGTGTGTGTGTGTTTTATCTGTGTGTGTCAGTTGGATTACTGCTTCCTGGACATCATTACACAACTCCACCGCCTCACGCAAACTCCCACCGTTTTTCTGTCTCGTCTTAATCTGAAAATCCTTTGGAGGAAAAAGATCCTGTGGTTCCACAAATGGGTTTAGTCCAACTGGTCCAGGTCCACGTCCAGGTCCTTGTCCTTGTCCTTGTCCTAGTCCTAGTCCTAGTCCTAATCCTGGTCCTGGTCCTTTTCCTAATCCTAGGCCTAGTCCTGGTACTGATCCAGGTCCTGGCTGATCCTAGTCCTAGTCCTGGTCCAGGTCCAGGTCCAGGTCCAGATCCTGGTCCAGGTCCCATTAACATCTGCCTTTGACCCACATCCTCACCCTTTCATCCTCTCATCCTGGTCCCATTTATTATTCGTCCTCTGTTCATCTACCTTCATCCTTTTATTTTCTATGTGTCGATGCATCAACATTGGATGAATGTTTCACTGTTCATCCATCCATTCATCCATCTGTTCATTCATTCACCCTTTCATCTATTCATCCATTCATTCATCCTGTCATTCATCCATCCATCCATTCTGTCTGTCATTCATCCATCAATTCACCCATCCTGTTATTCATTCATTCACTCATTCATTCATTCATTCATTCATTCATCTATCCCTCCATTCAGCCATCCTGTCATTCACTGATTCATCCATTCATTCATCCATCCTGTCATACACTCATTCATTCATTCATCATGTCATTCAGCTATCATTTAATTCATTCATTCACCCATCCATCCATCATGTCATGTCATTCATTCATCATTTCATTGATTCATTTGTCTATTCATTCATTTATCTTTCATCATTTCATCCATCCATCCATCCATCCATCCATCCATCCATCCACCCATCTATTCATTCATTCACTCATTTTATTCATTCATTCATTCATCCTCTCATACTTTTCAGTCTCTTTCAGTTTCTATCTGGTTTCATTTGTCATTTATCTTCTGTCGTTCATTCATGGTGTCATTTTCATTCATGTGTTCATTCCATCCATCTCCTGCACCTTCAACCTTCTCATGGTTTTGGATCCAGATTCACATTCATCTGTTTTTTTATCTGGTTTATGAACAGATTCACTTTTATCTGGGTTTGTTCAGTTTGATCAGAAAACCACATCTGAGTCTAAAACACTCAACTGTGGACAAATCTGATCATTTTAAGTCAGTTACTGTCTTTAAAACTTTTGATGGAAATCAGAGAAAACACCAGGACTTTTTCCATCTTTATTGGACTGTTGCAGTGTTGCACTTGTGTCTTTTTCATTGGATTGAAGGGGTTTTGTTGCTTGTTTTGTGTATAAATCCTCATATATTCATGTTTTTTCTGTTGTTTTTGGCTTTGATCTAAATTCATAAATCAGTTCAGTTCCTGGTTAAACCTGATTTTTCTGGATGTTCACCATGAATCCTCCAAACCTCCATCCTCCCACCTCCTCCATTATCCATGATGCCTTCGCTGTCCTCCGCTCAGTCTGTTTGTTCAGGCGCTGTCAACATCTGCAGGTCTGATTAAACATGCAGGTCCAGGCCCGAGGCGGATCAGGTCTACACCAGGTCCGACACAGTCCCACGTGGTTTCACACCACGGAAAAACCAGCCAACATTCATCCTGGATCTGCTCAGTTAAATCTACCCGTTTATTCTCTCACATCTGACACCAGCTGATGTTTATTTCTTTTTGTTTCTTTTTGATGACAGTTGCTCAATGTTTGTCCATTAAAATCACACATGAACATTCTGCTCATTTTTACTGATACTGTTTCTCATCCTTTCATCTTTCATCCTCTCACCCTTTCATCCTCTCACCCTTTCATCCTGTCATCCTGTCATCCTTTCATCCTCATCCTCTAATCCTTTCATCCTCGCATCTGTTCATCCTCTCATCCTCTCACCCTTTCATCCTCTCATCCTTTCATCCTGTCATCCTTTCATCCTCATCCTTTAATCCTTTCATCCTCGCATCTGTTCATCCTCTCATCCTCTCACCCTTTCATCCTCTCATCCTTTCATCCTGTCATCCTTTCATCCTCATCCTTTAATCCTTTCATCCTCGCATCTGTTCATCCTCTCATCCTCTCACCCTTTCATCCTCTCATCCTTTCATCCTGTCATCCTTTCATCCGTTCATCTTTTCACCCTTTATACCTCTCATCTTCTCATCCTTTCATCCTCTCATCCTTTCATCCATTCATCTTTTCACCCTTTATACCTCTCATCTTCTCATCCTCTCATCCTTTCATCCTGTCATCCTTTCATCCGTTCATCTTTTCACCCTTTATACCTCTCATCTTCTCATCGTTTCATCCTCTCATCCTTTCATCCATTCATCTTTTCATCCTCATCCTTTCATCCTCTCATCCCTTCACCTTCTCATCCTTTCATCCAAGTCACAATAAAATTGCTAGAGTGAAATATATCACTTTCATATCAAGCCGACGTTGACAAAGACGAAAACGAAGAGAATTTTATCCATAATTTTTGTCCGTTTTAGTTAGTTTTGTAAGTACACAATACAGTTTCAGTTAGTTATGTTTTTTTCTTTTAAAAATAGTTTTTATTTATTTCAGTTAACGAAAATGTTTTTTCAATTGTAGTTTTTTTCATTTCGTTACACTGTAAAAAAAACCACAAAAACAAAAAAACCCCAGTAATATTCCGGCAGCTGGGGCGCCAAAAAAAAACTGTAAAATAACAGAAAATAACCATCTCATAAAAATACAGTAATTTTCCATAAGTTAAATAGTTCTTTGCCCTAACTTTAAATGAGATTTTGTTTGTTTTTTTTTTACTTTTTAATGTTTAATAAAGAATATTTACATGTACTAAAACAATCAAATTACCTATATATATATATATATATATGTAAATAATTTTCAGTGAGACTCAGTTGTCCAATCCACTGATAAAAACTGTATTTGGACAGTTTATCAGTGCTTATACATGTTCTACATTCACAAAAATACATTTATTCAACATTTTTGTTGTGAAACCTCCTGTAATTACACAAGATATTTGTCAATTAACAAACAAGTCTGGTTAAACTTACAGAACAAATACTTCTTTTAGGGTTAATTGTCAGTAATTTTATCTTGTTTTATTTATTTATTTCTTTATTTTACAGTATTAAACTTTAAATTAACAGTTTAATCTCATAAATAGAAAAGAAATATTTGTGAAATTACGATACATTCGCAAATGTATTTTAACTGTATTTTTCTTTGAGAAAAGAAAAAAAATTCTTTTAAAAAATTGAAATTTTATGGTTATTCACAGTTACAGTTTTTTCATGTTATTTTTACATTTGACATGTAAAATCACAGTCTACTTTTGGAATTTCATTGATATTTTCCTGTATCTTAAAAATACAGGAAAAATCTGTAAAATAAACAGTGAAAATTCTGTTAAATTACAGATTTTTTTTTTTTTTACAGTGTACAATAATAACCTTGTTCTAAACACTGAATAAAAACAGCGTTAATCTGAATCAGTGACCTTCGAACTAACGAGTGAGTCTGAACCCAAACCCTGATCTCCATCTGATGTTTATTTGTGTGTGAGATGACGGGGCAGCGTGTGATTGGCCGTCACCTTGGGCAGCGACGCCCTGGAGCCGGAGCTCTGCGTGGTCATGGTCAGCACCGTGGTGATGCCCAGACCCACCCGGGCCGGAGCGGCGTCCATGTTGATCCAGAAGGAGACCCAGGACAGGATGACGATGAGCAAGGACGGGATGTACATCTGGATCAGGTAGTAGCCCATCTGACGCTCCAGGTGGAAGCGGGCCTCGATACAGGTGAATTTACCTGAGGACACACAGAGCAGGAGGGTTAACGGACAGGGCAGGGGGAGGGGCCTAAAACACAGGAAACACAGAGCAGGAGGGTTAACGGACAGGGCAGGGGGAGGGGCCTAAAACACAGGAAACACAGAGCAGGAGGGTTAACGGACAGGGCAGGGGGAGGGGCCTAAAACACAGGAAACACAGAGCAGGAGGGTTAACGGACAGGGCAGGGGGAGGGGCCTAAAACACAGACTCAGAAGGTGATCAAACTAATAAAGACATGGAATTATTTTCAACATTTTAAACAGACATTTTCATTTCAACAAGAGGATATTTTTATGGACGAGTCCAGTTTCAACGATGGAAAGAAGAAGACTAATTCACCTCCGACAAATGTTAATGAAGTTTAGTAAGTAAGTTTGTGCGTTTGTTTGTGTGTTTGTGTATTTGTTTTGTGTGTTTGTGTATTTGTATGTTTGTTTTTTTGTGTGTTTGTGTGTTGGTTTCTCTAGTTGTTGGTTCATCTCTCTGTTTGTGTTTGTTTGTGTATTTGTGTGTTTGTTTTTGTGTGTTTGTTTGTGTATTTGTGTGTTTGTTTTTGTGTGTTTGTTTGTGTATTTGTGTGTTTGTTTTTTGTGTTGGTTTGCGTGTTTGTATGTTGGTTTCTCTAGTTGTTGGTTCATCTCTCTGTTTGTGTTTGTTTGTGTATTTGTGTGTTTGTTTTTGTGTGTTTGTTTGTGTATTTGTGTGTTTGTTTTTTGTGTTGGTTTGTGTGTTTGTATGTTGGTTTCTCTAGTTGTTGGTTCATCTCTCTGTTTGTGTTTGTTTGTGTATTTGTGTGTTTGTTTTTGTGTGTTTGTTTGTGTATTTGTGTGTTTGTTTTTTGTGTTGGTTTGTGTGTTTGTATGTTGGTTTCTCTAGTTGTTGGCTCATCTCTCTTTTTGTATTTGTGTATTTGTGTTTTAATGTGTTTGTGTTTTTTGTGTTTGTGTATTTGTGTGTTTGTTTGTTTTTTGTGTGTTTATGTGTTGGTTTCTCCAGTTGTCTGTTCATCTCTCTCTGTGTTTGTTTGTGTATTTGTGTGTTGTTTTTTTGTGTGTTGGTTTTTGTGTGTTTGTTCATTTCTCTGTTTGCGTTTGTAAGTGTGTTTGTTTTTGTGTGTTTGTTTGTTTTTGTGTGTTTGTGTATTTGTTTTTTTTGTGAGTTTGTGTCTTGGTTTCTCTAGTTGTCGGTTCATCTCTCTGTTTGTGTGTGTTTGTGTGTATTTGTGTGTTGGTTTCTCTAGTTGTTGATTCATCTCTCCTTTTGTTTTTGTTTGTTTTTTGTGTGTTTGTTTGTGTATTTGTGTGTTGTCTTTTTGTGTGCTGGTTTCTCCAGTTGTCTGTTCATCTGTTTGTCTACTTTAAAGTGTGTGATGTGTTGTTGTAACGCTGCCGTTAGCTCTGTTAGTCCTTGCAAAGAAACAGTGGATGTTTACGCTGGCAGCGAGCTGTTGTCAAAGACGTGGGGGGGGTCGGCCTCGTCGCTCTGCTTCACTACACAACGCAAATCTGAGCAAACACAGTCCAGGTGAAGAATAAACCAACACACAAAGAGAATGTAGAGCACACGTCCTTTCTTTACAGACAGTACAGTAGCACTGCTAACACGTGTCCTTTCTTTACAGACAGTACAGTAGCACCGCTAACACGTGTCCTTTATTTACAGACAGTACAGTAGCACTGCTAACACGTGTCCTTTATTTACAGACAGTACAGTAGCACCGCTAACACGTGTCCTTTCTTTACAGACAGTACAGTAGCACCGCTAACACGTGTCCTTTATTTACAGACAGTATAGTAGCACTGCTAACACGTGTCCTTTATTTACAGACAGTACAGTAGCACTGCTAACACGTGTCCTTTATTTACAGACAGTACAGTAGCACCGCTAACACGTGTCTCTTATTTAAAGACAGTAATGTGGCACCGCTAACAGGTGTCCCTTATTTAAAGACAGTAATGTAGCACCGCTAACAGGTGTCCCTTATCTACAGACAGTAATGTAGCACCGCTAACACGTGTCCCTTATCTACAGACAGTACAGTAGCACCGCTAACACGTGTCCTTTATTTACAGACAGTACAGTAGCACCGCTAACACGTGTTTCTTATTTAAAGACAGTAATGTGGCACCGCTAACACGTGTCCCTTATCTACAGACAGTACAGTAGCACCGCTAACACGTGTCCTTTATTTACAGATAGTACAGTAGCACCGCTAACACGTGTCTCTTATTTAAAGACAGTAATGTGGCACCGCTAACAGGTGTTCCTTATTTAAAGACAGTAATGTAGCACCGCTAACACGTGTCCCTTATCTACAGACAGTACAGTAGCACCGCTAACACGTGTCCCTTATCTACAGACAGTACAGTAGCACCGCTAACACATGTCCCTTATTTACAGACAGTAATGTAGCACCGCTAACACGTGTCCTTTATTTACAGACAGTACAGTAGCACCAGAAAAATGCGATGTCTGGGACTAATTTTTCCAATTTCGACTTTTTCCCACATGTTATATTGCGTGCCAAATTTGGTGAGTTTTTGAGCATGTTTAGGGGGTCAAAATCCAGTTCAAAGTGGCGGCGGAAAAATAATAAAAAACAAATGAAAAACAACAGGGGCCTTGCCTCTTGCCCTCTGGGCTCGGTCCCTAAAAATTCAGAAGCAAAAAATTCTGATCACACATCCTGTACACCAAGGATAAGCAATCGATTCTGTCTCAAGTCAAACCGTCAGCCAGCCAATCGAGTTACGTTAGGTTGGTCATGTGACACCGATGCAGGAAGACAGTCAGCACAGATGTGTGATCTGAAGTTTTTGCATCTAAATTTTTTGCTTCTGAATTTTTTTGCATCTGAATTTTTTGCATCTGAATTTTTTTTATTCTAAATTTATAAACATAGATGTATTCAGAGACAAAAAATTGAGATACTTAATTTCAGTGCAAAAAAAATTCAGTGCTAGAAATTCAATGGCTTTTATAATTCAAAATCTGATGAGACAGATTTACTTCCAGTTTGAACACCTGAGG
Organism: Sphaeramia orbicularis; assembly: GCF_902148855.1. Classification (NCBI taxonomy): domain Eukaryota; kingdom Metazoa; phylum Chordata; class Actinopteri; order Kurtiformes; family Apogonidae; genus Sphaeramia; species Sphaeramia orbicularis. The sequence continues at coordinate 5,251,770 of NC_043966.1, forward strand.
TCGATTTCGTCAGATCTTTTCTGATCTGCCTCCACCTGAGACTCAAATTGATCTATGTGATTATTTGTCGTAATCGTACTGTCACATGTTGTCGCAGAAATGACAAAAAAGCCCAGTTCAGTGGTTTCCAGCTGATAGCTTCACTGGAAAAAGGGTTTTTTGTGTGAGATTTTGTGCGTTCTCTGAGCTCAGTTTTGGTCTCCACCGACTCCAATTTTGGATCTGAGACAAAAAGGTCCAATTTGAAAGAAAAACTTTAGAAATTTTGGAAAAAAAAAGACCAAGTTTTGTGCCTTTGAGGTGGCCATGTTTACATATTTTAACAGAAAATGTCCACTTAGTGTTAATGGAAACATTTTCTTAAGTACATTTTGACATATTTAACATTTTATATTTCTGTTTTCCTTCTTATTCGTCCCTTCCCTCCTCCCTGTATTTCTTTTTCTTCTTCTTGTTCTTCTGTTTCTTTTTTCCTGCTTCTTCTCCTCCTCCTCCTTCTCCTCCCCCCCCTCCTTCTTCTTTTTCTTCTTCTTCTTTTCCTCCTCCTCCTCCTCCTTTTTCTTCTCCTCCTCCTTCTTCTTCTTCTCCTCCTCCTCCTTCTTCTTCTCCACCTCCTCCTCCTTCTTCTTCTTCTTCATTATCGTGCACACGCTTCACTACTTCCCACTCGAGCATTAACAGAGAATTAAGGTGTCGTTTGGATCAGATTTATGAGCCATCGTCCGCTGAGGCTCCTCCCCCTCCCCCCGCTCCGCCTCCGCCGGTGCTGCTTTATTTCTTTCCATCCTCTACACAAAGTAAAGGCCACGCTGGAAATACTAATTACGGTTTGTGCTGCATTGCAGAGCCTTTGTTTTTTGGCTGGAGGTTTGTCTGAGTGTTGAGGTGAAACCGAAACGCCTCTGACGGCGGCGAATCCTCCTGTTCAGCCCGTGGTTCTGAACAGGTGGTTGAATAAATGTTCAACCTGAAACTGTTGAACCGTTTTCCTCATGTTGTGTCTGTTACCGGGGGTCGGTTCAGTCGTCCTGGAAATGAGCAGGATCTGAGGAGTCACCCTCACCTGGACCTGCAGGACCTGAAGGACCTGCTGGATCTGAAGGACCTACTGTACCTGAAGGACCTGCTGGATCTGAAGGACCTGCTGGACCTGAAGAACCTGCAGGACCTGAAGGATCTGAAGGACCTGCAGGGCTGCCTGGACCTGCAGGACCTGCTGAACCTGAAGGAGCTGCAGCAGAGTCATGTATTTTCCAGACACAGATAGTTTATCTGATGCAGCAACCCCCCCCCCGATCCAACCCCCACAGGCGATAGGACCGTGAATAATTTCAATCTTCTTATCAGATGGAAAATATGGACAGCACTTAAAAGCTCTGAAGTGTATCACAGCCATAAATCAAGTCCAACCTCATCGACCCCGCCTTCCTCCAACACCCCCCCCCCCCCCCCCCCCCCCCCCACATCTCTTCTCTCCTTCCTGTCCATCCCCCTCTCCTTCCTCGTTTTTCTTCATCCTCCCGTCCTCTCCTGGTTTTGGGCTGGGTCTAATTGATGGGGCTGCCTCCCATTGATCGTCTTTGATTAAATGGATGGGCGTCCATCTGGGCTAACATTACAGCTAACAAACAAACAGGGACACGTGTTAGCGGTGCTACTGTACTGTCTGTAGATAAGGGACATGTGTTAGCGGTGCTACTGTACTGTCTGTAAATAAAGGACACGTGTTAGCGGTGCTACTGTACTGTCTGTAAATAAAGGACACGTGTTAGCGGTGCTACTGTACTGTCTGTAAATAACAGACGTGTTAGCGGTGCTACTGTACTGTCTGTAAATAAAGGACATGTGTTAGCGGTGCTACTGTACTGTCTGTAAATAAAGGACACGTGTTAGCGGTGCTACTGTACTGTCTGTAAATAACAGACGTGTTAGCGGTGCTACTGTACTGTCTGTAAATAAAGGACACGTGTTAGCGGTGCTACTGTACTGTCTGTAAATAACGGACATGTTAGCGGTGCTACTGTACTGTCTGTAGATAAGGGACATGTGTTAGCGGTGCTACTGTACTGTCTGTAAAAGGACACGAGTTAGCGGTGCTATATTACTGTCTGTAAATAAAGGACACAATTTTTAATTAATTTTTACATTTTATCAAATTTTTCACCAGACCTGACATATATCCATATGTTCAGAAAACTCTCCCCAACTGTCCTGTGCAAAAATTTTTGAGATAGGATGTACGGTTATGGATTTATTAAAATGTGTTCGTTTTTATGTCTTTTTCACTTTAAACTGCCATTTCACCCCCTCAACATGCTCAGAAACTCACCAAATTTGGCAGATATGTCATGTCTGGTGAATACTTTCATAAAATATCAAAATTTACCCCTTAGGTGACAAAATGCGCTCTGTAGCACCACCTACACATACAAAATTGCCCCTAGCGGCCAGTAGGAATGTCATACAGACATGAAACCAACGCCAAAATGTTGGTCTCATCGAGTCCGAAAAATCATACACTCACACCTGTGAGCTAAATCCAACAGGAAGTTGGCAATCTGCCTCTGAATGTATTCTAACATCAAAGAAATAACAGGACAAGACTCATTCCACCATCACTGCTTATTCAGTTCAAACTTTATTGACAGATTTTATACGTTAATACGCTCAGGAAGACTCTGTGCTTTCCTCTAATCCAAGAATTTTTGAGATAGGATGTATGGTTATGGATTAATTGCAGTTTGTTTCAGAGTATAGCTGTCTGCATCTGTCAGAGACTGTCTGACTTAACGAGGTGCACATTCTTCGCATTCTGAGCACAGAGGCAGGAAATGGAATTCTGAAAGCTGATTGGCTGAATCTTTTCCTGTGGAATGCATACAATGAAACCACCAGGTGGTGCTCTAAGACCATGAACAAACAGTCAGATTCCTAGTTTGACTTTTGCCTTCCCATAAAAATTTTATATATATATATATATATATATATATATATATATATATATATATATATATATATGTCAAAAATAATATATAAATAAAAGTAGAATAAAAATGAAGACATGGTAAAAATGTGAATGGTATACACACACACACACAGTAGAGTTTTCAAAATAAAAGCCTCATTAAAAGGTGATGGTGGTTTCAGCAGAAAGGTACAGGTGTTCTGTAGGGATGAGGTGGGTGGGAGCTGGTGTCAGGATGGAGAGGTGTGGGTGGAGCTGAGGTGCTGACGGTCACAGGAGGCGGAACGCCTGGTGTGAGGTCCCGCCCAACGCTGCTTGCAGCTTTAATTTCCAATTGAATTTGTTTGCATCTGAATTTTTTTGCTTCTGTGTCAGTGTGTGTTCAGATTGTGTGTCAGTGTGTGTTCAGATTGTGTGTCTGTGCGTGTTCAGATTGTGTCTGTGCGTGTTCAGATTGTGTGTCTGTTCAGATTGTGTCTGTGCGTGTTCAGATTGTGTCTGTGTGTGTTCAGATTGTGTGTCTGTGCGTGTTCAGATTGTGTCTGTGTGTGTTCAGATTGTGTGTCTGTGCGTGTTCAGATTGTGTGTCTGTGCGTGTTCAGATTGTGTGTCTGTGTGTGTTCAGATTGTGTGTCTGTGTGTGTTCAGACTGTGTCTGTGTGTGTTCAGATTGTGTGTCTGTGCGTGTTCAGATTGTGTGTCTGTGTGTGTTCAGACTGTGTCTGTGCGTGTTCAGATTGTGTGTCTGCGTGTGTTCAGATTGTGTGTCTGTGTGTGTTCAGATTGTGTGTCAGTGCACAGTCCTGTCAAGGTTTCTCATCTGGAGGCGGGTCATTCATCTCCACGGCGACGACAGCAGACGCCGACCTCTGAATGAGTGATGGCTGCAAAAGTGAAGTAATCAGCTGCAGCCACAACAACACACAACGGACGCACAAAGACACACAACGACACACAACAACACACAACAGTCACCCAGACAAACAGTGGGAACAGGCTTTCATCTGGACTGGTGTCGGATCAGCTGATGGTCTATGAGTTTGGTTTAAGATGGAAACTGTTCAAGTTTGACTGAAGATGAAAAAAACATGAGAACACGACCATCAGCTTCAGAACTGAAACTGAAACTGAACACATTTAAGAGGTGTATTCAGCGCAGAGGAGAACGGTGGAACCGTAGGGTTCTATACAGGTACTGTTTGGTTCTGTACAGGTACTGTTTGGTTCTATACAGGTGCTGTTTGGTTCTATACAGGTGCTGTTTGGTTCTGTACAGGTACTGTTTGGTTCTGTACAGGTACTGTTTGGTTCTATACAGGTGCTGTTTGGTTCTATACAGGTGCTGTTTGGTTCTGTACAGGTACTGTTTGGTTCTGTACAGGTGCTGTTTGGTTCTGTACAGGTGCTGTTTGGTTCTGTACAGGTGCTGTTTGGTTCTATACAGGTGCTGTTTGGTTCTGTACAGGTGCTGTTTGGTTCTATACAGGTGCTGTTTGGTTCTGTACAGGTACTGTTTGGTTCTATACAGGTGCTGTTTGGTTCTGTACAGGTGCTGTTTGGTTCTGTACAGGTACTGTTTGGTTCTATACAGGTGCTGTTTGGTTCTGCACAGGTACTGTTTGGTTCTATACAGGTGCTGTTTGGTTCTGTACAGGTGCTGTTTGGTTCTGTACAGGTACTGTTTGGTTCTATACAGGTGCTGTTTGGTTCTGTACAGGTACTGTTTGGTTCTATACAGGTGCTGTTTGGTTCTGTACAGGTACTGTTTGGTTCTGTACAGGTGCTGTTTGGTTCTGTACAGGTACTGTTTGGTTCTATACAGGTGCTGTTTGGTTCTGTACAGGTACTGTTTGGTTCTGTACAGGTGCTGTTTGGTTCTGTACAGGTACTGTTTGGTTCTATACAGGTGCTGTTTGGTTCTGTACAGGTACTGTTTGGTTCTGTACAGGTACTGTTTGGTTCTATACAGGTGCTGTTTGGTTCTATACAGGTGCTGTTTGATTCTGTACAGGTGCTGTTTGGTTCTGTACAGGTGCTGTTTGGTTCTATACAGGTACTGTTTGGTTCTATACAGGTACTGTTTGGTTCTGTACAGGTGCTGTTTGGTTCTATACAGGTGCTGTTTGGTTCTGTACAGGTACTGTTTGGTTCTGTACAGGTACTGTTTGGTTCTATACAGGTGCTGTTTGGTTCTGTACAGGTACTGTTTGGTTCTATACAGGTACTGTTTGGTTCTGTACAGGTACTGTTTGGTTCTATACAGGTACTGTTTGGTTCTATACAGGTACTGTTTGGTTCTGTACAGGTACTGTTTTCCACTGTTTTCTCTCATTATTTCTCTTCCTTCAGTCATTATCACTTCACTTCCTTTTCTTCTCATCCATCCGTTTCTTCATCCCTTCCTCCTCTTCGTCCTCCTCCTGTCTTAAATTCAGGTGTCTCTCCATCTTCTTCCATCCATAGATCAGACTTGTCTTTCGGAGTTCTTCTCTCAGAGTTCTTCTTTCTCCCCTCTTCTTTCAGAGTTCTTCTCTCAGAGTTCTTCTTTCTCCCCTCTTCTTTCGGAGTTCTTCTCTCAGAGTTCTTCTTTCTCCCCTCTTCTTTCAGAGTTCTTCTCTCAGAGTTCTTCTTTCTCCCCTCTTCTTTCAGAGTTCTTCTGTCAGAGTTCCTCTCCAGCCCACGTTGTTTTGTCCTGCTCTCTGACTCACCTCGTCTCTGAGTTTCTGTGACACTGGTTGGAAATATTCGGCTCATCCTCGGCTCCATTTCACTCCATTATTTCCACTTTTTGCACATTCACATCCAGGCACAGTTCTGACTCACACTGCATTCCAGTGACTTGGTTGTGATTCATTTGGACTTTGTGCTCTGTTTTCTGCTCCTATCTTCCATCTCCGCTCTAGTTTTACCTTTATTTGATTCGTTTATCCAAGACGGAAATAAATATGAAACATATGGAATCACAGAATAAAACCGACACGACAGGAAAAAACACAAACTTCTCTGTTCAAATATTCATCCTAATACAGGATCAAACACACATTAATAATGAATATTTTCAGTATCAGTCATTATTCTGTTGTTTCTATGAATCCAGAGATGATTCATTAGAAAACCACAGTAAAAAAAAAATCTGTAATTTAACAGAATTTTCACTGTTTATTTTACAGATTTTTCCTGTATTTTTAAGATACAGGAAAATATCAATGAAATTCCAAAAATAGACTGTGATTTTACATGTCAAATGTAAAATAACATGAAAAAACTGTAACTGTGAATGACCATAAAATTTCCATTTTTTTAATCAAAATTTTTTCTTTTTTCACAGAAAAGTACAGTTAAAATACATTTGCAAATGTACCATAATTTCACAAATATTTCTTTTCTATATATGAGATTAAACTGTTAATTTAAAGTTTAATACTGTAAAAAATAAATAAATAAAATTAGATAAAATTACTGACAATTAACCGTAAAAGAAGTATTTGTTCTGTAAGTTTAACACGACTTGTTTATTAATTGACAAATATCTTGTGTCATTACAGGAGGTTTCACAACAAAAATGTTGAATAAATGTATTTTTGTGAATGTAGAACATGTATAAGCACTGATAAACTGTCCAAATACAGTTTTTATCAGTGGATTGGACAACTGAGTCTCATTGAAAATTATTTATATATTTATTTATAGGTAATTTCATTGTTTTAATACATGACAATATTCTTTATTAAACATTAAAAAGTAAAAAAAAAAAAAAATGCAAAATCTCATGTAAGTTAGGGCAAAAAACTGTATTTTGATTATGGAAAATTACTGTATGTTTATGAGATGGTTATTTTCCATTATTTTACAGTATTTTTTCAGTGCCCCAGCTGCCAGAATATTACTGTTTTTTTACATGTTTTTTTTTTTTTTTTTTTACAGGGTACAGTAAAAAAACACTCATATTTTATTGGATTTCATTGAAAATGTGCTTTTTTTTCAGTCGAGTTCACGTTATTTGATGATTTTTTTTTTTGTTTCAGATTTAGACAAAAATCACATGGTTCTTTGTCTGTTTTATGGAATAAAAATAAAATACACCAGAGAGAATGAACAGAAGTTTAGAAAAGGCAGATGAATCGTATAGGATTTAAAAAATATTGACTATACAAGTTAAAGTGGTGCATTAAGGGGCTCAGACTGACCAACATGAACCGTCACCAGATGGAAAACCAAACATAAACAGACATTTATTTGACGTCTTATGAATTATATGCAAAGACTAGAGATTAGAAGATTTACAGCCAAACGACCATGGACGGAGGTTTGGGTTGGATCGTTTCCTGTTTTCTGGTGAATTTTATTAACTCTTTAAGGACTCACATTAGAGCAGGCCCAGGTTCATTTATGGCGTTTTTGCAATAAAAGTGTCAGAAAATGTTGTTTTTGCCAATTAGTTTTCACCTTGTTTCACAAAGAACTCAATATGTGTCCATTAATTATCATTATTATCTGTAATAAATGCTTACAACAGTGTTATAGTAAAAAAAAAAAAAAAAAAAAGATAATAATAATAATAACAATAATAATAATCCTATTTATGGTGAAAAACAACAGTAAATGTTCCATTCTATTGTATTTGTTCAGTCCTACATCAGCCCCAGTTTGACTCACAGGGTTTCACACAATGAGCTGAATATGAAAACAATCGACCGTCAGTGATGATAATGAAACTTTATGAGATGATAGAAATAAACTAGAAGCACTCAGAGAGCGCAGACCTCCGCCAAGGCTGATCAGTGCCCCCCCCCCCACGGGCCCCCCCACCCCCGATCACCACCAAAATTTAATCATTTCTTCCTTATCCCATTTCCAACAAACCCTGAAAATTTCATCCAAATCTGTCCATAACTTTTTGAGTTATGTTGCACACTAACGGACAGACAAACAAACAAACAAACGGACAGACAGACAAACAAACAGACAAACAAACAGACAAACGGACAAACAGACAAACAGACAGATAAACAAACCCTGGCAAAAACATAACCTCCTTGGCGGAGGTAACCATGTGTTTTCCACCTGTTGATCCATTGTAGTTGTTCTAGATCATTGTGTGTCCAGGTTCTAATGGTACTAAAAGCAGGTTCTAATGGTACCAAATACAGGTTCTAATGGGATCAAATACAGGTTCTAACAAAAGGCAGGTTCTAATGGTACCAAATACAGGTTCTAATAGGATCAAATACAGGTTCTAACAAAAGGCAGGTTCTAATGGGATCAAATACAGGTTCTAATAGGATCAAATACAGGTTCTAACAAAAGGCAGGTTCTAATGGGATCAAATACAGGTTCTAATAGGATCAAATACAGGTTCTAACAAAAGGCAGGTTCTAATGGGATCAAATACAGGTTCTAATAGGATCAAATACAGGTTCTAACAAAAGGCAGGTTCTAATAGGATCAAATACAGGTTCTAATAGGATCAAATACAGGTTCTAACAAAAGGCAGGTTCTAATAGGATCAAATACAGGTTCTAATAGGATCAAATACAGGTTCTAACAAAAGGCAGGTTCTAATGGGATCAAATACAGGTTCTAATGGGACAAAAGGCAGGTTCTCATGGTACAAATAAAGGTTCTAATGGGACAAAAGGCAGTTTCTAATGGTACCAAATACAGGTTCCAATGGGATCAAATACAGGTTCTAACAAAAGGCAGGTTCTAATGGGATCAAATACAGGTTCTAACAAAAGGCAGGTTCTAATGGGATCAAATACAGGTTCTAATAGGATCAAATACAGGTTCTAACAAAAGGCAGGTTCTAATAGGATCAAATACAGGTTCTAATAGGATCAAATACAGGTTCTAACAAAAGGCAGGTTCTAATGGGATCAAATACAGGTTCTAATGGGACAAAAGGCAGGTTCTCATGGTACAAATAAAGGTTCTAATGGGACAAAAGGCAGTTTCTAATGGTACCAAATACAGGTTCTAATGGGATCAAATACAGGTTCTAACAAAAGGCAGGTTCTAATGGGATCAAATACAGGTTCTAATAGGATCAAATACAGGTTCTAACAAAAGGCAGGTTCTAATAGGATCAAATACAGGTTCTAATAGGATCAAATACAGGTTCTAACAAAAGGCAGGTTCTAATGGGATCAAATACAGGTTCTAATGGGACAAAAGGCAGGTTCTCATGGTACAAATAAAGGTTCTAATGGGACAAAAGGCAGTTTCTAATGGTACCAAATACAGGTTCTAATGGGATCAAATACAGGTTCTAACAAAAGGCAGGTTCTAATGGGATCAAATAAAGGTTCTAATAGGATCAAATACAGGTTCTAACAAAAGGCAGGTTCTAATGGGATCAAATACAGGTTCTAACAAAAGGCAGGTTCTAATGGGATCAAATACAGGTTCTAATAGGATCAAATACAGGTTCTAACAAAAGGCAGGTTCTAATGGTACCAAATATAGGTTCTAATAGGTTCAAATACAGGTTCTAACAAAAGGCAGGTTCTAACAGTACAAAGCCACGTTTCAATGGGATCAAATACAGGTTCTAATGGGACAAAAGGCAGGTTCTAATGGTACCAAATACAGGTTCTAATAGGATCAAACACAGGTTCTAACAAAAGGCATGTTCTAATGGTACCAAATACAGGTTCTAATAGGATCAAATACAGGTTCTAACAAAAGGCAGGTTCTAATGGGATCAAATACAGGTTCTAATGGGATCAAATACAGGTTCTAACAAAAGGCAGGTTCTAATGGGATCAAATACAGGTTCTAATGGGATCAAATACAGGTTCTAATGGGATCAAATACAGGTTCTAATGGGATCAAATACAGGTTCAAACAAAAGGCAGGTTCTAATGGGATCAAATACAGGTTCTAATGGTACGAAATATAGGTTCTAATAGATTCAAATACACGTTCTAACAAAAGGCAGGTTCTAACAGTACAAAGGCATGTTTCAATGGGATCAAATACAGGTTCTAATGGGACAAAAGGCAGGTTCTAATGGTACCAAATACAGGTTCTAATAGGATCAAACACATGTTCTAACAAAAGGCATGTTCTAATGGTACCAAATACAGGTTCTAATAGGATCAAACACAGGTTCTAACAAAAGGCAGGTTCTAATGGTACCAAATACAGGTTCTATAAAAAGGCATGTTCTAATTGTACCAAATAGATGTTCAAACAAAAGGCAGGTTCTAATAGGATCAAATACAGGTTCTAATGGGATTAAACATATGCACTGACATTCGGCTACAGAGACTAAATGATATGTACCTGACAGACATTCAATCCACCCCCCCACCCCCAGGGTCCAAAGGTCCAGGGTCCAAACGTCCAGCCTATTGTCTCCATGACGACAACCAGTAGCACATGCAAAACCCTCATTTAAAAAGGGCGGTCTCAAGGACTTTGCATCTGCTGAAGTTTACACAAGTAATCTGAGTAAATCACCCGCAAACTGCAGTTCAACTCCACGCGCACAATTCTAGATTGTGCACGCAAATTACTTCACGTAAATTAGTGCACGTAAATTAAGGCTAAAGACGTTCATTTTGTCTTCTGTTTATGTAATTATACTTCTCTTTTTTCTTTTGTTCAGACAAGGTATAACTTTTTTTAGATGTTAAACATCTAAAAAAAGTTATACCTTGTCTGAACAAAAGAAAAAAGAGAAGTATAATTACACATAAATAAGTAAACGTAAATTTATGCATGTAAATTAGTACATGTAAATTAGTGCACATAAATAATGCACATACATTAGTACACACAAATTAGTGCACACAATTTAGTACATGTAAATTAGTACATGTAAATTAGTACACATAATCTGATCAAATTCAACCATCTATCTATCTATACACACACATATATATATAAACCCATGCAGTTGGATCAATGCCAGTGGATGGACACACTGGGTTTATGTTCAGTTAATGACAGATTGGACAGAATAAGACACTGTTTATGCAGTTTGATCTGTTTCTGATAAAATAACCTTTGACTTTAATCTGAGTTTTAATGAACATCTACAGGATCAGTGAATTAAATACAGAGAATACAGGATTTACACTGAAACAGATCAAATACAGAGGATAATACTAGAATAACTGACTTCAGAAAGGTTAAATATAGAGGTCGAATTTTGTGAAAGTGCCCCCACAGTAGCTGTGTGTATGTGTGTGTGTGTGTGTATGTGTGTGTGTGTGTGTGTGTGTGTGTGTGTGTGTTCATTAGTCTTAGACAGACCAAAGCGGCGGTGGCGGATGGCGTAGGCGTTTCCGTGGCGACTCACCAGTGTTGTAGTGCTTGGTGCAGTAGCGCAGGTCTTTCTCCTCTTTGAGGATGAACTGAGGTAGTGTCAAACCGTCGGCCACTTGCACCGCACCCTTCTCATCCCACTCAAAGATCAGGTCATTCATGGTGTAGCCGACTGTGGGGACGAGCAGAGGTCAAAGGTCAGAGGACAGAGGAAAGAGGACAGAGGTCAGAAGACAGATGCCAGGGGACAGAGGTTAAAGGTCAGAGGAAAGAGGACAGAGGTCAAAGGTCAGAGGACAGACAACAGAGGTCAAAGGTCAGAGGACAAAGGACAGAGGAAATAGGTCAGAGGTCAAAGGTCGGGGTCCAACATCAGAGGTCAGAGGACAGAGGTCAAAGGTCAGAGGTCCAACATCAGGGGTCAGAGGTCGGAACCAGGTTCAACCCATGGGTTACATTTAATCTCAAACCAACAGTCATTCAGCCACAACAGGTTAGATGAAACTAGACTAGATCAGATTCGATTAGTCTAGATTAGATTAGACTAGTCATGGTGACAGGTGGTACTCACAGCTCTCCAGCTGCATGATGCAGGTCTGGACGTCCATGGGGAAGTTCTTCAGGTCCATGGGACAGGCCAGAACCAGCGTGATTCTGAAAACAACAAACACACAGACACACACACAGAAAAGATGAACTTTCATTGTGCTGCTTCTGAAACAACAATAAACTGGACATTCATCTAAAGGTCAAAGGTCACATGGTCACGCCTCTAAATAATTAAACTTTATTTCTAGAGAACTTTTACCAGATAAAAATCACTCAGTGCTTTACATTCCAAAACCAGTGACATGAACAGAACTGGGCTCATTCAAACTACACATCCTTGTTCTTTTAAATGATGCTGCCTTCAAGTGCTGTGGGAATTATGGCCAATACTAGTTATGAATGCCCCCTTAGGTCATATTTTAAACTGGAGAACTGGGAAAACATGTCGATCCACCAGATGAAAATAACCTTTGACCTTTTCAACAGGGGGAAGAGCAACGATGGATTCACGGCCAATAATAAACGATGGTTTTATGAACGCTCTGCTGCTGTTAGCCGATAGTTTGGTACCTTCGACAGTTCAACATCTGTCCAGGGACTGCAGATGGAAAACAGACAGCAGGCGAACTGTGAATCAGTGTACAATGTCCCTGTTAAATAAACCAAGAAATAAAAACAATGAATTTATAGCATCAACAACTTGCAAAAAACAAAACTGTACTTTTAATTTCCAACAATTGCTTTATCAGATGAATGGACACGTCCAACACAGTTCGACCCACACTGTAAAAAAAAAAAAACGTAAAAAACACAGTAATATTCCAGAGGCTGGGGCACTGTAAAAATACTGTTAAATAACAGAAAATAACCATCTCATAAAAATACAGTAATTTTCATAATTAAAATACAGTTTTTTTGCCCCAACTTTACATGAGATTTTGCTTTTTTTTTTTTTTTTTTTTACTTTTTAATGTTTAATAAAGAATATTTACATGTATTAAAACAATCACATTACATATATATATATATATATATATATATATATATATATACAGGGTGTCCCATAAGTCTCCATACATAGGAGACATAATACATATGGTTCTAACATGTATTTCTTTATATTTCTTCTTTATAGTTCTTCAGCAGTGGAGGACACACAATGAAATGTGTTCCCGACAAAATGACAGTCATATAGAGCATATTATATAAATAAAAATCATTTATGTCAAGAAACGTTTATTTTTCCTATGTATGGAGACTTATGGGACACCCTGTATATATATATATATAGATATATATCTATATATATATATCTATCTATCTATATATATATATATATATATATATATATATATATATATATATATATATATATATATATATATATATATACTTTTCAACGAGACTAAGTTGTACAATCCACTGATAAAAACTGTATTTGGACAGTTTATCAGTGCTTATACATGTTATACATTCACAAAAATACATTTATTCAACATTTTTGTTGTGAAACCTCCCCTAATTACACAAGATATTTGTCAATTAACAAAAAAGTCTTGTTAAACTTACAGAACAAATACTTCTTTTACGGTTAATTGTCAGTAATTTTATCTCGTTTTATAGTATTAAACTTTAAATTAACAGTTTAATCTCATAAATAGAAAAGAAATATTTGTGAAATTATGATACATTTGCAAATATATTTAACTGCATTTTTCTGTAAAAAAAAAATAAAAATCAAAAATAATTATTAAAAAAAAAAAACATTTTATGGTTATTCAGTTACAGTTTTTTTGTGTCATTTTACATTTGACATGTAAAATCACAGTCTGTTTTTGTCATTTCATTGATATTTTCCTGTATCTTAAAAATACAGAAAAAATCTGTAAAATAAACAGTGAAAATTCTGTTAAATCACAGATTTTTTTTTTTTTACAGTGCAGTAGCAGGTCTCCATAAACTAGGTTTCAGCCATTTTTCATTTCACTACAACAACAAAAGCACTTGAACACAACACACTGGTCATTTACAGTTCACAAGTGGAAAGGATCATCTTCCCAACAGCACCTGAAGGCAGCATCATTTCCTTCACAGTTAAAATGTGTTAAATGTCATAAAGTAACCCTAACCCATGTTGGTATGATCGATCATAAATATACGTACAGACAGTTAGATTGTAGACATTTATTTAATACATTTATAAACTTTAAAGACAAGCATTCATTTGCACTTAAGTGTTCTGTCAGTTTCAAATTTTGACCCTAAACCAAACCTTCTAAATTCCATCCAGTGAATTATGGTTTAATGTTTCTTTATTTCAGTGAATTAGCATTAGCATTAGCATTAGCATTAGATTCAAACCCTGCTGTGGTCAATGTGAATCTTTTCCTTTCTGACACAGTGGTGTTTGTCAGTCTGTGGATGAACGTCCTCATGTCCATCTGACAAACACACCACTGGTCCCACTGGTCCCACTGGTTCCGCTGGTCCCACTGGTTCCGCTGGTTCTACTGGTTCCACTAGTTCCACTGGTTCCACTGGTTCTACTGGCCCTGCTAGTTCCACTGGTTCCTCTGGTTCCACTGGTCCGGTGGTCCATTGGTTCCGCTGGTTCCACTGGTTCTATTGGTTCAACTGGCTCCACTGGTTCCGCTGGTTCCCCTGGTCCTGCTGGTCCATTGGTTCCACTGGTTCCACTGGTTCCACTGGTTCCGCTGGTTCCACTGGTCCCGCTGGTCCATTGGTTCCCCTGGTCCTGCTGGTCCATTGGTTCCACTGGTTCCACTGGTTCCGCTGGTTCCACTGGTCCCGCTGGTCCATTGGTTCCGCTGGTTCTGCTGGTCCCACTGGTTCCGCTGGTTCTGCTGGTTCTACTGGTCCCACTGGTTCCATTGGTTCCACTGGTTCCGCCCTCCGTCATGACTCCTCCCACAGCTCCACTGTCAGCTGATAAACATCATGTGACGCCGTGTTCCTTCAGATGGTTTCATATCAGAGCCGCCTCGTCCTGATCAACACCGGCTTCATTCTGATGTGGACAAAATAAAAAACGGAAGCAGCGACGGACAGACAAGATTTCAACAAGCCCCGCCCCCTCCTCCTCCTGGACACCAAAGTGGAAATGAACCCCATAAGAGATCAGACAACTCAGGAATAAAAGAGGAGGAGGAGAAAAAGGAGGAGGAAGAGGAAGAGGAGGAGAAAGAGGAGGAGGAGGAAGAAGAGGAGGAGAAAGAGGAGAAAAAGGAGGAGGAGAAGGAGAGAGAGGAGGAGGAGAAAGAGGAGGGGGAAGAGGATGAAGAGTAGGAGCCTATATTCCAGCTCAGGTTGTTTTCTTTCCAGGTTTCTTCTTCTTTTCCTTTTTTTTCTTCTTCTCTTTCTTTTTTCTTCTTTCTTTTTCTTCTTCTCCTCCTTTTCTTCTTCTTCTTCTTACGCCTCTGTTCTTAGTCTGTGCTTCATTTCTTTGTGTTTTTGGACTCTAACAGTTCACACAGTTTGATTTGAACCCTCCAGCTGCTGCTAAACTTTCTTTAGATTCATTTGTACATTCAGTCTAAACTCTTTATTTTCATTCAGTCCTGTGGATTTCTGCAGTCTGTTTGAATTCCTTCTTCATTAGTTGCGTCTCTAACTCGTTCCGTCTCCACATTTGCTCATATCAGGTCCAGACTTCAGACCAACATTTCTCCATAACTGTTTGTCATCATCAGCGGTTGGAGTCCAGACTGAAAACAGACAGAGCAGCACAGCCAATAACCTGGAGGGGGCGGGGCCTGAAGTGACTCCTGTGCATTTAAAGGGCCAGCGCTCCAAACCACCTTTCTGCTGTCATTAGTCAGAAATAGGGCTGAAATGGACCTGTGGAGTTGAATGAATGAAGAATTCAGAGCCAAGTGGAGCACTTACAGTTTATGGAGACCACAGAGAAATGAGGGAAAAGGAAGAAGAACGTTTAAAAAAGATCACCTCTTTAAACCTGGAACATGATGTGTTCACTGACAGCTGCGTAAAATCCAGCCTCAGTTTGACCAGTTCAGAGCTGAGTCCTGGTGTGAACTGGTCTAAAATCGGTCTCCATGATCCAGAACTAGATCCAGACCCATCAAGTCCAGCTCAGAGGTTATAGCTGTTCTAACTCCGCCCACTCCCCCCACCCCACCCCGTTCGCTGTGGTTCTTACCGTATACTGTAGAGCACGTTGCCGTTTTTGGAGATGCGCAGCAGCTTGTTGTCGGTGGTGACCTCGTGAAAGTTGGCGCCCTTCTCGTTGGCGAAGAACAGGTCAGGTTTCCAGATGGAGTCCAACATGGACGGGTCCAGGTCCAGGGAGTCATCAGGGTACTCGCTGTAGGCCAGACGGGGGTCGTTCCACTGCTGCCGAAGGAAGATGTTCACCCTGTAGTCCTGAAGAGACCAGACACGGGTCAGGGACACCAGGACCACCTGGGACCAGGTCTGTCAGAGACACTAGGACCACCTGGGACCAGGTCTGTCAAAGACACTAGGACCACCTGGGACCAGGTCTGTCAAAGACACTAGGACCACCTGGGACCAGGTCTGTCAAAGACACTAGGATCACCTGGGACCGGGTCTATCAAAGACACTAGGACCACCTGGGACAGGGTCTGTCAGGGACACCAGGACCTGGGACCGGGTCCCCTGTGGACCCCAGCTGATCCAAACCTGGATCTGTTTCATCTTTGTTTTGTTTTCATCTAATTTTTCATGTGTTTTTCACTCGTTCTTGCTTTCGTTTCATTCTTTTTTGCCTCATTTTCAGTTTAGTTTCTAGTTTTATTCTTGTTTTATTTCACTTTTCTTGTTTTTAGCCTCATTTTGTCATGAGTTTATCTTTATTGACAAAAAAACAGGGGATTTTATCCAGTGACTTATTTGACCTAAAATCCTTGCGTCTGTTTACATCAACCTGGTTTTAACGTTGACCATCAGAAATAAAAACATGTTCTTTTAAAGGTAAAGGTTCAAATATGAACCAAATAAAACAGAACCCATATAAATCAGAACCAGCAGTAGATACAAACCAAACCAGTGGACTCAGATGGACCTGAGGCTGACCTGGTTCCACCCTGAACCGGTTCTGATAAACCTAGACTTCACTGGTCCTTTTCTTCTACAGACTCAGACTGTTCCACTAAAGAAAGGTCCCCCCCCCATTTTCATTCTGCTGCTTTCATTCCATCGATCGATGGCGGTAGAACATACTAACTGTCCTCACTGCCATGTCCCCGTTCACCATGGGGGGGTGGGCATTAGCTGGCCCCTCCATCACTCTAATTGTCAATTATTTTCAGAATGCAGCGCTCGGCTGCTGTGTGCACTACGGAGCCATCATTAAGCCGCGGCAGAAATGCATGATGGGAGTGCAGTGCGGTGGTGGTAGATGGCATTTAGAGGAGTGATCAGCCACGGTGCCACATGTGTGAAATATGGTCACACGACACCAGCCCCACCCCCCCAGTGTTTATCACTGTTAGACACTGAACGCATCACAACAAACAACCTGACCTTTGACCTTTTACCCACACGGCGCCGTCTGTTCTACAACCTGAACCCAGGAGGGAAGGCGGGGCCAAGTCCAAGGCCACACCCCTTCACCCATCAGAAACCACACCCCTTCACCCCTTGGAAACACACCCCTTCACCTGTCAGAACCACACCCCGTCATCCATCAGAACCACACCCATCAGAACCACACCCCGTCATCCATCAGAACCACATCCATCAGAACCACACCCCTTCATCCCTCAGAACCACACCCCTTCATCCATCAGAACCACACCCCTCAGAACCACACTCCTTTATCCATCAGAACCACACCCCTCAGAACCACACTCCTTTTCCATCAGAACCACACCCCTTCACCCATCAAAACCACACCCCTTCATCCATCAGAACCACACCCCTCAGAACCACACTCCTTTATCCATCAGAACCACACCCCTTCACCCATCAAAACCACACCCCTTCATCCATCAGAACCACACCCCTTCACCCATCAGAACCACACCCCTTCACCATCTGAAGCCACACCCCTTCACCCCTCAGAACCACGCCCCTTCATCCCTCTGAACCACACCCCTTCATCCATCAGAACCACACCCCTCAGAACCACACTCCTTTATCCATCAGAACCACACCCCTTCACCCATCAAAACCACACCCCTTCATCCATCAGAACCACACCCCTTCACCCATCAGAACCACACCCCTCAGAACCACACTCCTTTATCCATCAGAACCACACCCCTTCACCCATCAAAACCACACCCCTTCATCCATCAGAACCACACCCCTTCACCATCTGAAACCACACCCCTTCACCCCTCAGAACCACGCCCCTTCATTCCTCAGAACCACACCCCTTCATCCATCAGAACCACACCCCTCAGAACCACACTCCTTTATCCATCAGAACCACACCCCTCAGAACCACACTCCTTTATCCATCAGAACCACACCCCTTCACCCATCAAAACCACACCCCTTCATCCATCAGAACCACACCCCTTCACCCATCAGAACCACACCCCTTCATCCATCAGAACTACACCCCTCAGAACCACACTCCTTTATCCATCAGAGCCACACCCCTTCACCCATCAAAACCACACCCCTTCATCCATCAGAACCACACCCCTTCACCCATCAGAACCACACCCCTTCACCATCTGAAACCACATCCCTTCACCCCTCAGAACCACACCCATCTCTCCTCCTTCCTTTTCCTTCTAAATTCTTTATAAACATGTGTTTGAAGGCGCTCGTCTAAATAAAGCGGTTCTAGTTCCTTCTGTGACCGTTCTGTGTTGCTGTCATTTCCGTTTCCTTAGCGCTGCAGGTCTGATTAAAGACATCTGGGTTCCTTTGAGATTCTTCTAAATCATTTCTGTGTGAATCATCACTGGTTCAAATCCTTCGTCTTCATGGTTCACACACTCATCACGACTGTACGTTAATGACATTAAGAGAGAAATGGAAATCCAAGACTTATTCAAATGAGGCAAAAGTCATTTACAGGCGTCAATGATTCATTTCAGGGAGTCATTTACCATCGAGGAGAGACGAGGGGGTTTATAGACACTGAGGATCCTCTGGAATGAAGAACTTATGACGACAAAGTCACAACCAAATCACAACCAAATCACAACAAAATCACAATGAAATCACAACAAAATCATAACGAAATCATAATGAAATCACGACAAAATCCCAATGAAATCACAACAAAATCACAACAAAACAAAACCACAACAAAATCACAATGAAATCACAACAAAGTCACAATGAACTCACAACACAATCAAAACAAAATCAAAACAAAATCACAATGAAATCAAAACAAAATCACATCACAGCAAAATCAAAACAAAATCACTACAAACCACATCACAACAAAACCGCAATGAAATCACAATGAAATCAAAACAAAATCACAACATCAAAACAAAGTCACAACAAAATAAAAACAAAATCACAATGAAATCATAACAAAATCACTCACTGGTGTCCAGGTGAGTATATTAAACACACTTCAACCCTCTGGTGTCCAGGTGAGTATATTAAACACACTTTAACCCTCTGGTGTCCAGGTGAGTATATTAAACACACTTTAACCCTGTGGTGTCCAGGTGAGTATATTAAACACACTTTAACCCTGTGGTGTCCAGGTGAGTATATTAAACACACTTTAACCCTCTGGTGTCCAGGTGAGTATATTAAACACACTTTAACCCTCTGGTGTCCAGGTGAGTATATTAAACACACTTTAACCCTCTGACACTGACACATTTAACATTTAACCTTTGACCAAGAACCAAATATAATAAAAATATGAACCAGTGTTGTTACTGTTTGGGTTTTGAAGGGTTAATGCAGAACTAATAGAACATGGGTTGTCTTCTGAGTCCAAACCACTTACAGTCTGATGTATTTAAAGGCACAGACCCTGTTCCTACAGGGAAAACCTTCCCAGAATGCTGTGCTGTGGCGTCAGAATGAACAGATTCATGTGGTGATTAAAGCATGGACGGTGTTTGAGCTTCAGTGTGGTCCGATCTGCTCCGTCCTATTAACTCTAATGGCTTTTCTGTTTAATGAATCAGGCTAATTTCCCTCCATCACAGACCAGGCACGGCCGCCGCCGCCACCACCACCGCTGCCGCCATTTGCATAACAACACGGCAGTGATGTGCTTGTTCAGACGGAGCGTTGGAAATGGAGACGAGCTCAATGAGGCGCAGACGTCTGTAAACACTCAACAGGACACCAGGCTTTGAATTTATAAAAGGAAATACAGAATGAAACTTCACAGGCCTCAAATATTGGCGGCTCCTTCCTTTCAATTAATTGCATTTTTCAAGGTGAAAATGACCCGAGTTGAAACGAAGCTGAGATGTGACGTTTCCTGCGAAGCGCCGAACGACCACAAAGAGCGAAGGATGAAGAAAAGAACAACATTAGACGGATTCACACTCACCATCGTCGTCTCAGCAATCGACCCGAAACTGTTGATAAAAATGTTGCAGGTGACGTTTACAGGTGGACCTGCAGAAAAACAAACAAACAAACAAAACAAAACAAATAAACAAACGAAACAAACAAACAAAAAAACAAGAGATGACAGGTTAGAGTTTAGGAAATAAACAAAAACCGTTATGAACAGAAACACAACCAAAAAACACAGATTCAACAGATTGAATAGACTAGCGGCATTGTACCCGTGGTGCCATTATACGATAGCACCTTCCCGTGCTGCAACATTGGGACACGAGTCGGACAAAGATGCGCCGGACACAAAACACCCATTATAGTAGGATTCAATAGATTCAACAAATTCAATAGACTGAATAGATTAGACAGATTTCAAAAGATTCAACAAAACATTAATTACAGACCATCTTCCAGATCTGTTTCATCTTATTCTATTTCGACTTTTGTTATTTTCATTTCATTGGTGCCAAAAGAAAGAAAATGAACCACATATGCAGCCGATCCTCCAATCAGAGTCAGATGTTTGTGTGTTGGACCTGTTTGCTCTTTTATAAATCCATCCACAGCTGAAAATATTCCCATGGGTTTCTTTATTAAAGCTTCAGGCCTCCGAGTCTCTAAACGCTTCGACGTCGGTGATTGATGTCATTCATCCTCCTCTAATCACACATTTATTCTGTTACACACTTTCCAATACATTCCAGGTTTATAATCTACACTATATTTATTCTAAACCTAATTAAAATGTCCCATCTGCCTTTTGGCTCCCAAAACCACAGCACTTTCATCATTTTTAATCAAATCACAGCCTTTTATTTTCTGTTGGGCTTGAATGGAGTCCAGTGGAGGTGGACGGAGTTAGAGCGGTTCATAAAGATGCAGGGAGTAAATCAAGTTAAAGAAGATGTGGAGGAGGCGGAGTCAATGCAGGACAGCCACTGAAATACACCAGTCCTTCAGAAAGACAAGAAACATGTCAACAGATCAGTACGCCTTAAAAAATAGTCCCAGTGTCCCTGCGTGTCAGTGTCCTGCTCTATAGGGATCAATCCCCATTTGAATGTGTGAGGTTGTCCTGGTCTATGTGGATCAATCCCCAGGACAGTGTCGGGGACAATCAACTGTCTAATTTCTTTAACTTGAACTCAGATCAGATTTTCCCTGAAACAGTGTCAACATGTTCCTTGAATATTGAAGTAATTCCAGTTTATACAAATAAATTCAACTGAACTGAATGACAGATGAAAGACGGACAGACAGAGGGACGTGCCTACTGAGGACGGCAGTGGTCCAACAGTCCAACAGAGGGCGTCCTCCCATCTGTCTTTACCTTCACATAAACCTGTGCTGTCATTATATATGACCTTTAATCAGAGCTTCTATTACTAATGAAGTCCCACTGAATTCTACATATGATAGATGAAACCTGAAGGAATGTAGAACTGTGTTCCGTGTCAGTGACTTAGTTTAATTAGAACCTCGTTTATCCAGAAGTAGAAAGAAAAGACAAATCTGATAATGGCCGACATTTATTTATGCATTTATGGGTTTTTGGGTTTTTGGGTTCAGCATCAGCAATGTATTAACAGATAATCTACAGAACCATCTGTAGAACCACCAACAGAACCATCTATGGAACCATCTACGGAACCATCTACAGAACCACCTACAGAACCATCTGTAGAACCACCAACAGAATAATCTGCAGAACCACCTACAGAACCATCTACGGAACCATCTACAAAACCACCTACAGAACCATCTGTAGAACCACCAACAGAATAATCTGCAGAACCACCTACAGAACCATCTACGGAACCATCTACAGAACCATCTACAGAACCACCAACAGAACCACCTACAGAACCATTTACGGAACCATCTACAGAACCACCTACAGAACCATCTACAGAACCACCTACATAACCATCTACAGAACCACCAACAGAACCACCTACATAACCATCTACAGAACCCACTTCAGAACCACCTCTACAGAACCCCCTACAGAACCACCTCTACAAAACCATCTACAGAACCACCTCTACAAAACCCCCTACAGAACCCTTCTGTGTTCATATTCTGATCTGGTTCTAGTTTCTCGTCTGATTAAACTCGTCTCCTTTGGTCGGTTCTTTAGAATCCGTCTTTAAACATAAACATTCATGTGTTAAACCTGTGATTTTCAGTCATTTTCATCCTGGGTTCTGCTTCTGATCCGGTTCCATCCCCTGGTCGTGTACTTATCTATTCAGTCCATTATACAGAACGTACAGCGTCCAGTGGAACGCCACTGGCCTGAGGGGGAGGGGCCGCTTACTCTGATGGGCAATTACTCTGCCTGTCACAGTCCCAGCAGTGCCGGGGGCAACGGGGGCGGGGCCTCGTGACTTCAGTCGTCAAGGAGACGAAGACGGACAGTTAAAGGAGGAAATCAGTCAACGAGGCCTCGAGCAATGAGAACCAACGATGGATCAGAACAGGACGGAGGAGAACTGCCAGAACCAGGACCACAGGTTTAACCAACCGGAACGCAACACAGCAGGAAGAGAACCAGAGACGGAACCAGAGACAGAACCAGAGACGGAACAAGAGACGAAACCAGAGATGGAACCAGAGACGGAACCAAAGACAGAGCCAGAGACGGAACCAGAGACAGAACCAGAGACGGAACCAGAGACAGAACCAGAGACGCAACCAGAGATGGAACCAGTAGAAGATGAAGGAGAACCACCAGAACCAGGACCACAGATTTGACCAACTGGACCGCAACACAGCAGGAACAGAACCAGAGACAGAACCAGAGACGGAACCAGTGGAAGATGAAGGAGAACCACCAGAACCAGGACCACAGGTTGAAACGAGTGGACAGAACCACAGCAGGAACAGGAACTGTTCATCTGTTTGTTGTTTTATATTTTGTTGTTTGTACACACACACACACACACACGCACGCACACACACACACACACACACACACACACACACACACACAGTGGTTGTTGTCGCCACATGGGTGAACACACATGCGTCTGTTGGGTCGGCGCCGTTGCTCCACCCCCTACAGATGCAGGTGCGTCTGCTGAAGCCTGAACAACAGCAGCCAATCAGATGGCGTCCACGCGTTAAGGCTCATTAACGCCGCCGTTTCCACGGATTCGCACTTCAGACACGCCCGGTTGGTCGTGAACACGCTTCAGCTGAAACGGACGCACATGAGGCGCTGTTCTGCTGAGTTTGACCCCGAAGGACACCGACTGTCTGTCTGCATGCCGCCAACACGTCAGGACGTACGGAGGATCCACGGCGTCACATTCAAACCCTCATAGACCACTGCAGAGACACCAGCTAGGCCCCGCCCACAACGGCTTCATCTACTGCAGAGCCATGACTGACACCAGCTAGGCCCCGCCCCACCATCTTCATCTACTGTAGAGCCACGACTGACACCAGCTAGGCCCCGCCCACATCAGCTTCATCTACTGTAGAGCCATGATGGACACCAGCTAGGCCCCGCCCACAACAGCTTCATCTACTGTAGAGCCACGACTGAAACCAGCTAGGCCCCGCCCACACCGGCTTCATCTACTGCAGAGCCATGATGGACACCAGCTAGGCCCCGCCCACAACAGCTTCATCTACTGTAGAGCCACGACTGAAACCAGCTAGGCCCCGCCCACACCGGCTTCATCTACTGCAGAGCCATGATGGACACCAGCTAGGCCCCGCCCACAACAGCTTCATCTACTGTAGAGCCATGATGGACACCAGCTAGGCCCCGCCCACAGCAGCTTCATCTATCCTATGTTTGGGTTTCCTCTGTGTCGGAGGGTTGGTTTCGGTGCCGTGTGTTTTCGTGGTGTTTTCCCGTCATCATCGTCTCCTCGTTTTTCACCTCGGAGCAGAACTGACAGGGACACTGGAGTGTTTGGTGCTTATCCAGGAAGTCGATGGGACTAAATAGAGATGGTATGAAGATGACAGGCTGATAAACCTGCCAGAGAAGTGCCTGTAATTGCTTTTTTAATGATTAATAGTTGTGGGGTCGCCCCCCCCAGCACTCGGAGCTTTGTTCCCGGCGTCGACTTAACAGCTCATCGTCGGTGTAGGTCGTAAAGCGCCGCTGCCAAACCAGATCCAGACATGAGCCCGTGGGACGAGGACGACCCGTCCGTGTCAGATCTATTTAACGTTAACTCTCTGCGTCGGTGAAAACACGGCCTCTTGGCGTGATTCGGCTTTGTTGCAGTGAAACCCCCCCCCCCCTTCCCCCCTCCACAGACCTGGGATGACTACAAATGTACAGAGTGGTGACATTGGAGGGTGTTTGGATGAAATCATCCTCTGAACAGCAGGTTCCACCATGTTCTCTGCACACCACCATATGTGAGGCTGATCCGACAGGTGCAGGACCACGGGGGGGGGGGGGGGGGGGACACACCACATGACACTCTGCGTTTACACCTCTTACAGTAGTTTGTGTTTCTGAAAATGAGGAAATACCAGCACTAAAAATAAAAAGGAAGCCTGAAGCCACGACACCTGTTTGACCTCGAGGTGGACGGATGTAAAAGCGACAGAAGAAGCAGATGAATGAGCTGTGATCTGGACAAACCTGCACCGACAGGAACCTGCAACCACCAACAAACAGGGATGTGGTCTGACTGGACCCAGGTTCACATCTGCAGACTCACTGAGGCCACATTCCAGGACACACATGGTGTGTTATTGGATCCAGGTTAGGGTATCGAGTCTTCCAGACCTGGATCTGGACTCGCTGATGGACCATGTCTTAAAGGAGTCATAAATATTTAAGGTGTTTCTCCAGAACTCCCAGTCCAGGTCTGTCCTGGTTCTGGTCTGAAGGGGACCAGTAAAAATCACTAGAGTTGGATTTTAACAGAGGATGAACTTCATCCAAGCTAAACCTGCTCCTTCATTTAATGTTTGAGAACAGGGACTAGGATGGACCAGGGACTAGGATGGACCAGGGACTGGGATGGACCAGGGACTGGGATGGACCAGGGACTAGGATGGACCAGGGACTGGGATGGACCAGGGACTGGGATGGACCAGGGACTGGGATGGACCAGGGACTAGGATGGACCAGGGACTAGGATGGACCAGGGACTGGGATAGTTCTCCTCAGCTGTGGCGTCTGGACAGAACAGACAGAACAGACAGAACAGACCAACCACCCTGTGCTTCTGCCTCTTTATGTCCTTTCCAAACAAAAAGGAGTGTGTGTGTGTGTGTGTGTGTGTGTGTGTGTGTGTGTGTGTGTGTGTGTGTGTGTGTGTGTGTGTTGAATACATATTAGTCCAATAACAGTCCCAGTGCCGTCCTCGGACCGGATCGACCACAGACGCTGCCCGATAAATATTGAATGTTTCTGTTTCTGCTGAGGGCAGTTCTACTGCAGACGGACACTACTGCTGCTGTATACTAGTACTACTGCTGCTGTATACTAGTACTACTGCTGCTGTATACTAGTACTACTACTCCTGTATACCAGTACTACTGCTGCTGTATACTAGTTCTACTGCTGCTGTATACTAGTACTACTGCTGTATACTAGTACTACTGCTGTATACTAGTACTACTGCTGCTGTATACTAGTACTACTGCTGCTGTGTACTAGTACTACTACTGCTGTATACTAGTACTACTGCTGTTGTATACTAGTACTACTGCTGTATACTAGTACTACTACTGCTGTATACTAGAACTACTACTGCTGTACACTAGTACTACTACTGCTACTGTATACTAGTACAACTACTGCTGCTGTAAACTAGAACTACTACTACTGCTGTATACTAGTACTACTACTGCTGTATACTAGTACTACTGCTGTATACTAGAACTACTGCTGCTGTATACTAGTACTACTGCTGTATACTAGAACTACTGCTGCTGTATACTAGTACTACTACTGCTGTATACTAGTACTACTGCTGTATACTAGTACTACTACTGCTGTATACTAGAACTACTACTGCTGTACACTAGTACTACTACTGCTACTGTATACTAGTACAACTACTGCTGCTGTATACTAGAACTACTACTACTGCTGTATACTAGTACTACTACTGCTGTATACTAGTACTACTGCTGTATACTAGAACTACTGCTGCTGTATACTAGTACTACTGCTGTATACTAGAACTACTGCTGCTGTATACTAGTACTACTGCTGTATACTAGAACTACTGCTGCTGTATACTAGTACTACTACTGCTGTATACTAGAACTACTGCTGCTGTATACTTGTACTACTTCTTCTGTATACTAGTACTACTACTGCTGTATACTAGTACTACTACTGCTGCTGTACACTAGTACTACTACTGCTGTATACTAGTACTACTACTGCTGTGCTATAGTAGTACTACTACTGATGTATACTAGTACTACTACTGCTGTATACTAGTACTACTACTGCTGCTGTACACTAGTACTACTACTGCTGTATACTAGTACTACTACTGCTGTGCTATAGTAGTACTACTACTGATGTATACTAGTACTACTACTGCTGTATACTAGTACTACTACTGCTGCTGTACACTAGTACTACTACTGCTGTATACTAGTACTACTACTGCTGTGCTATAGTAGTACTACTACTGATGTATACTAGTACTACTACTGCTGTATACTAGTACTACTGCTGCTGTATACTAGTACTACTACTGATGTATACTAGTACTACTACTGCTGTATACTAGTACTACTGCTGCTGTATACTAGTACTACTACTGATGTATACTAGTACTACTACTGCTGTATACTAGTACTACTGCTGCTGTATACCCTCCTCCAGACCCTCCTTCAGAACCTCCTGGTCTGGGTCAGATTTAGGACCACATATGACAGTGGTCTGGGTCTGATTAGTGCTGTTCAGACAGTCTGGAACAGATCAGATGCAGCTCACATACGGACACATTTACCTGCATCTGAACGGAGCCTCAGACCAGGGCTCACCAACCCTGGTCCTCCAGATCTACTGAACGCAGTAGAATGCAGTAGAATGCAGTAGAATGCAATAAAACACTGTAGAAAGCAGGAACTCCTCCTTGTGTCACATGTTGAATAAACTCCTCCTTCCTCCTGTCACATGTTGAATAAACTCCTCCTTCCTCGTGTCACATGTTTAATAAACTCCTCCTTCCTCGTGTCACATGTTTAATAAACTCCTCCTTCCTCGTGTCACATGTTTAATAAACTCCTCCTTCCTCCTGTCACATGTTTAATAAACTCCTCCTTCCTCCTGTCACATGTTTAATAAACTCCTCCTTCCTCCTGTCACATGTTTAATAAACTCCTCCTTCCTCGTCTACACACAGTCCGTTCAGATCCGTTAAGACTCAAAGACTCATTCCAATAACCAGAGGAGCTTAGCTGCATTAGCTGATGTTAGCATTAATATGTATTGAATTCTATGGTGTGTCTGTTAGCCACTAATTAGCTCAGGTAATCATTATTAGTGTGTTTGTACATTTATACTGTTATCGACACAACTGTATACGTGAACGTTTATGAAGGATCTGAAATGACCTGATGGAGTTTAATATGACACTGTTAGTGGAGGTGGGCGGGGTTTAATATGGCACTAGTAGAGGGGGTGGGCGGGGTTTAATATGACAATGGTAGAGGAAGTGGGTGAGTATTTCTAAAAAAAACAACAAGGCAACGACATCAACAAAACAAATTCACAGCTGATGTCACAGAGGTTTAATCCACTATTTATACAGAGCCTACATCAGAACCAGAACCAGAACCCACAGGAACCAACCTAACTGATGAGAACCTCAGTATTAATGTGAACGGCAGCATTACCATTGACCACATGATCGGTTCTGAACCGGTTCCACTCAGACCCTGAACACCATATCACTGGTTCTGGACCAGTTCCACTGAGACCCCATGTGGACCTGACAGAACTGACGCTGTGGAGCGAAACCACAACACTGAACAGAAAACAGGAGACATAGCGGTGCAGGAGTGCAGGCTGGTTACCACGGTAACAGAGATGCCTGTGCAGAGTCATTAGTGTGTTCATTATACATGTGTGGTTCTGGGGTCAGGGGTCAGCGTGTTCAACAGACGGCACCGCTGCTCACACACTGTTTATTCAGCAGGAAACATCAACCCGTCGTCACGGCGACTGTGTCCTGGATCAGCCAATCAGGGCACATTCTGGTCTCTGTTATCACAGACGTATGACAGCGACAGGAGCGGGAACCCTGATTGGATGTTCACGTCGTCTGTGGTGGATCGTGTTGTCCCCGCCCCCGGCACCTGTCCCCACCCCCACGGGCTCTGACTGACAGGTGGACATAACAAGACGGAGGCCACGCCCCTGCAGACAACGTGAACCAATAGCGGGTTTGTGGCGTCGTCACGGAGATGAGGCAACTGGATTCAGGTCTTTTCAAACTGGGTATCCAGAACAGTATCGTACCTGGATACGTTCCACTTTAAACCACCTGAAACCACCTGAAACCATCTGAAACCACCTGAAACCATCTGAAACCACCTGAAACCACCTGAAACCATCTGAAACCACCTGAAACCACCTGAAACCACCCGAAACCGCCTGAAACCGCCTGAAACCACCTGAAACCACCTGAAACCACCTGAAACCGCCTGAAACCACCTGAAACCACCTGAAACCACCTGAAACCGCCTGAAACCGCCTGAAACCACCTGAAACCACCTGAAACCATCTGAAACCACCTGAAACCACCTGAAACCATCCGAAACCGCCTGAAACCACCTGAAACCACCTGAAACCATCTGAAACCACCTGAAACCATCTGAAACCACCTGAAACCACCTGAAACCACCTGAAACCATCCGAAACCGCCTGAAACCGCCTGAAACCACCTGAAACCACCTGAAACCACCTGAAACCACCTGAAACCACCTGAAACCGCCTGAAACCACCTGAAACCACCTGAAACCGCCTGAAACCACCTCAAACCACCTGAAACCACCTCAAACCGCCTGAAACCACCTCAAACCACCTTAAGCCTGAACCCACCTTAAACCAGAAAAACAATAAAAAAAAACCCAAATATGAACAAGTCCAACAATAACAAGAACAAAACATGCACAAAAACAAAGCAAACCCAAAACCAGTGTGTGGACGCTGACCAGTGTGTGGACGCTGACCAGTGTGTGGAGTGTCTGTGTGGACGCTGAAGCCGACGCCTGTGTTTGTGCTGATTCTGCAGAATTCCAGATTCAATCAGAGGAAATCGATGGGCTTTAATCTCCAGTCTGTCAGATGTGTTTGATAAGTGGTCAAATGTCCACGAGGTGCTTTGAACTGAAGGAATGATGCATGTGACGGCGGTCCAGGAGGTCAGAGCCATCAGCTGGTCAACGCACCATCAATAACGGACGACACGGCTTCAATATCAACCAAGACCTGCCAACACTGTCCAACTATGGAACCACTGACTTAGCATTAGCACTAGCACTAGCATTAGCTCCATCCAGACAACCTTAACCCTTTGAAAACCATTGTGTCACCACCACATTTTAGATTTGAATTCAGTTTTTTATTGGCTTTTGTACATGTTTTACATCCAAATCTAACAATTCTTATATTTCTTATATTTAATAAGACATATAAAGCCCTGATGAAGTCCAGAGGTCGCAACACGTTGGCTGTACTTTAAAAACTGCCATGAAGTAATAACGGCATTTTATTTTTTACACAAATCCCACAGTGTGCCTTGGATATATTTTTTGAAATCTAGCATGTTAATGCAGATTTTTTTGACTCTAAATAATCAGTTTTTTTATTGCTTTTGTACATGCTTTACATCCAAATCTAACAATTCTCATATTTATTATGTTTCTATTATTTTTCTACATTTCTTTTCAGAGTAAAATAATGACACTGCGGAAAGGCCAGGCGTTAGCATTTGAAGCTAATGGTGCCGCGGAAAGGCCAGTCTTTAGCATGTAAAGGTAACGGCACCACGGAAAAGCCAGGCATTAGCATGTGAATCTACCAGCGCCAAAGAAAGGCCAGGTGTTAGCATGTGAAGCTAACGGTGCCATGAAAAGTCCAGGTGTTAGGATATGAAGATAACAGCACTGCGGAAAGGCAAGATGTTAGCATGTGAAGCCAACGGTGCTGCAGATTGCCAGGCGTTAGCATGTGAAGCTAACCATGCTGTGGAAAGGCCAGGTATTATCATATGAAGGTAATGGTGCCGCGGAAAGGCCAGACATTAGCATGTGAAACTAAAGGCGCTGTGGAAAAGCAAATGAAGCTAACTGCAATGTGTGAAGGCCAGGCATTAGTATGTGAAGGTAACGCCACCACGAAAAGGCCAGGCATTAGCATGTAAAGCAAACACCACGGTGAAAAAGCCAGGCATTAGCATGTAAAGTCAACGACACTGTGGAATGGCCAGGCGTTAAAATATAAAGCTAACGTTGCCATGGAAAGGCCAGGCATTAGCATGAGAAGGTAAAGGCGCCGTGGAAAGGCATGTGAAGCTAATTGTGGGGCGTTAAAGCCAGGCATTAGCATGTGAAGGTAACATCACCGCGGAAGAGCCAGGCATTAGCAGCTAAAGCTAACGCCGTGGTGGGAAGGCTAGGAATTAGCATGTGAAGTTAATGCTGCCATGGAAAAACCAGGCATGTAAAGCTAACCGGCCAACAGGATCGTGTGTGTGTGTGTGTGTGTGTGTGTGTGTGTGTGTGTGTGAGACATCCTGTACTGCACAATACACACTAAAGTACACAGTGCAGTACACACTGAAGTACACAGTGCAGTACACACTATAGTACACAGTGCAGTACACAGTGCAGTACACACTGCAGTACACACTTTGGTACACACTTTAGTACACTACAGTACACACAATAGTACACACTACAGTACACACTATAGTACACACTAAAGTACACACTGCAGTACACACAACTACTGCACTGACCCGTGTGGTTCCACCGGTTCTAGATGTTCTAGTTTTTCTGCTGTTGTGTATTTGTACATGTTGTAGTTTTCATACTGTTGTGTATTTGAACATGTTGTAGTTTTCATACTGTTGTGTATTTGAACATGTTGTAGTTTTTATACTGTTGTGTATTTGTACATGTTGTAGTTTTTATACTGTTGTGTATTTGAACATGTTGTAGTTTTTATACTGTTGTGTATTTGTACATGTTGTAGTTTTCATACTGTTGTGTATTTGAACATGTTGTAGTTTTTATACTATTGTGTATTTGTACATGTTGTAGTTTTCATACTGTTGTGTATTTGAACATGTTGTAGTTTTTATATTGTTGTGTATTTGTACATGCTGTAGTTTTTATACTGTTGTGTATTTGTATATGTTGTAGTTTTTATGCTGTTGAGTATTTGTACATGCTGTAGTTTTTATACTGTTGTGTATTTGTACATGTTGTAGTTTTTATACTGTTGAGTATTTGTACATGTTGTAGTTTTTCTGCTGTTGTGTATTTGTACATGTTGTAGTTTTTATACTGTTGTGTATTTGTACATGTTGTAGTTTTCATACTGTTGTGTATTTGAACATGTTGTAGTTTTTATACTGTTGTGTATTAGTACATGCTGTAGTTTTTATACTGTTGTGTATTTGTACATGTTGTAGTTTTTATACTGTTAAGTATTTGTACATGTTGTAGTTTTTCTGCTGTTGTGTATTTGTACATGTTGTAGTTTTTATACTGTTGTGTATTTGTACATGTTGTAGTTTTTATACTGTTGTGTATTTGTAAATGTTGTAGTTTTTCTGCTATTGTGTATTTGTTCATGTTGTAGTTTTTATACTGTTGAGTATTTGTACATGTTGCAGTTTTTCTACTGTTGTATATTTGTATATGTTGTAGTTTTTCTACTGTTGTGTATTTGTACATGTTGTAGTTTTTCTGCTGTTGTGTATTTGTACATGTTTTTATACTGTTGTGTATTTGTACATGTTGTAGTTTTATACTGTTGTGTATTTGTACATGTTTTTATATTGTTGTGTATTTGTACATGTAATTTTTATACTGTGTATTTGTACAAGTTATAGTTTTTATACTGTTGTGTATTGTACGTGTTATAGTTTTTATACTGTTATGTGTTTGTACATGTTGTAGTTTTTCTGCTGTTGTGTATTTGTACCTGTTGTAGTTTTCATACTGTTGTGTATTTGTTCATATTGTAGTTTTTATACTGTTGTGTATTTGTACATGTTGTAGTTTTTATACTGTTATGTGTTTGTTCATGTTGTTGTTTTTATACTGTTGTGTATTTGTTCATGTTGTAGTTTTTATACTGTTGTGTATTTATACATGTGGTAGGTTTTCTTCTGTTGTATATTTGTACATGTAGTCTTTCTGCTGTTGTGTATTTGTACATGTTGTAGTTTTTCTGTTGTTGTGTATTTGTACATGTTGTAGTTTTTCTGTTGTTGTGTATTTGTACATGTTGTACCACATTTGTCCAACAGTCACCACCAAAGTGTTCTGGACATAGAAACAGGATCAGAAGGATATTGGATTAAAAATGAGTAATATCTGACAGAGTATTGGTCTGATCAACTGACACTGTTTACACTAGTCTGTTGACACTAGTCTGAGTAAACTGAGTAAAAATACAGAAGGATTACAAACTGAAACAGTCAGCTGTGTGCAGACACACATACACACACACACACACGCACACACTAGTGTTATATTAGTGCTATATGGATTGTATATTGTATATTAGTGTTATATCTGTGTACTATTATATAATATTATATTATATTAGCATTATATTGGTGTCATATTCGTGTTATATACATTAGTGTTATACTATATATTAGTGTTATATTGTATATTAGAGTTATATACACTGGTGTTATATATTAGTGTTATATTGGTATTACATACACTAGTGTTATATTATATATTGGTGTTATATACATTTGTGTTATATATTTGTGTTATATACATTAGTGTTGTAATATATATTAGTCCAATATTATATATTAGTGTTACCCAATATATTAGTGTTATATACATTAGTGTTATATATAGTGCTGAACATTGATGTTCACTTCTCGTATCCACACTAGTGTTATATTGGTGTTATATACATAAGTGTCATTTTATATATTAGTGCTATATTATATGTTAGTGCTATATTGGTGCTATGTACATTAGTGTTATATTATATATAAGTGCTATATTATATATTAGTACATACATTATTCTTATATATTAGTGTTATATTGTATATTAGTGTTATAAAGTAGTGCTAAATTATATATTAGTGTTATATTGGTGTTACATACATTAGTTTTATATGCTATATTAGTGCTGAATTATATATGACTGTTACATACATTAGTCTTATATATTAGTGTTATATTGGTGTTATATACATTCGTCTTATAGGATATATTAGTGCTGTAATATATGTTAATGTTATATACATTAATGTTATATATAGTGCTGAATGTTGGGGTTGACTCCTTGTATCCACATTAGTGTTATATATTAATATTATGTGACATATTAGTGTTATATACATTAATGTTATATATAGTGCTGAACATCAGGGTTGACTCCTCAAATCCATATTAGTGTTATATGATATATTAGTGTTATACATTAGAGTTCTATACATTAGTGTTATATATAGGGCTGAACGTCAGGGTTGACTCCTCGTATCAATATTAGTCTAATATTATATATTAGTGTTATATACATTGTTATATGTAGTGCTGAACATTGGGGTTGACTCCTCTTATCCATATTAGTGTTATATTTCATATTAGCATTATTCAATATATTACTGTTATAAACATTAGTGTTACATTATATCTTAGTGTTATATACATTAGTGTTTTATATATAGTGTTGAACTTCGCTGATATTCCTCGTGTCCAGGAGCTGTTGTTTCGTACTCTTAAACCAACACTCGTATCTATATTAGTGTCACATTATACATTAGTGTTATATTACATATAGATGTTATATGCATTAGTGTTAAATACATCAGTGTTATATTTTATATTGGTGTCATATACAATAGTGTTGTATATTTTAGCGTTATATATTAGTGTTACATATAATAGTTTTATATACATTCGTGTTATATACAGTGTTGAACTGCTGAAGCTGCTGTGTCCATTACTCTTAAACCAACCCTCGTATCTATGTTAGTGTTATATTATACATTAGTGTAATATACATTAGTGTTATCTATATTACTGTTCTATTATACATTAGTGTTATGTACAATAGTGTCATATACATTAGTGTTATCTATATTAGTGTTCTATACATTAGTGTTATACATTGGTGTTACATATATTGGAGCTGCTGCTGTTCCACGGTCTTAAACCAACCCTAGTATCTATATTAGTCTTATATTATACATTAGTGTGATATACATTAGTGTTATCTATATTAATGTTCTATTATACATTAGTGTTATATACATTAGTGTTATCTATATTAGTGGTCTTTACATTAGTGGTCTTTATGTAAGTGTTACATACATTAGTCTTTATATTAGTGTTATACATTAGTGTTGTATACATTAGTATTATCTATATTAATGTTCTATTATACATTAGTGTTATATACAATAGTGTTATATACATTAGTGTTATCTATATTAGTGGTCTTTACATTAGTGGTCTTTACGTAAGTGTTACATACATTAGTCTTCTTTATATTAGTGTTACACATTAGTGTTGTATACACTGGAGCTGCTGCTGTTCCATGGTGTTAAACCCACCCTTGTATCTATATTAGTGTTATATATTAATGTTATATATTAGTATTCTTTACATGAGTGTTATATACATTAGTGTTATACATTAGTGTTGTATACATTGGAGCTGCTGCTGTTCCATGGTGTTAAACCAACCCTCATATCTATATTAATTTTATATTATATATTAGTGTTGTATACATTGGTGTTGTATACATTGGTGTTATATATATTGGTGTTGTATACATTGGTGTTATATATATTAGTGTTGTATACATTGGAGCTGCTGCTGTTCCTCGGTGTTAAACCAACCCTCGTATCTATATTAGTGTTATGTCATTAGTGTTCTTTACATGAGTGTTCTTTACATTAGTGTTATACATTGGTGTTATATATATTGAAATTGGTGCTGTTCCTCGGTGTTAAACCCACCCTTGTATCTATATTAGTGTTATATATTACTGTTCTTTACATTAGTGTTCTTTACATTAGCGTTACACATATTAGTGTTATATCCATTGGAGCTGCTGCTTTTCCTCAGTGTTACACCAACTCTCATATCTATATTAGTGTTATATTATATATTAGTGTTCTTTACATTAGTGTTCTATACATTAGCGTTATACATTGGTGTTATACATTGGTGTTATATACATTGGAGCTGGTGCTGTTCCTCTGTGTTAAACCCACCCTTGTATTTATATTAGTGTTATATATTACTGTTCTTTACCTTAGTGTTATATACATTAGTGTTCTTAACATTAGTGTTATATACATTGGTGTTCTTTACATTAGTGTTATACATTGGTGTTATATCCATTGGAGCTGGTGCTGTTCCTCGGTGTTAAACCCACCCTTGTATTTATATTAGTGTTATATATTAGTGTTCTTTACATTAGCGTTATACATATTAGTGTTATGTCCATTAGAGCTGCTGGTTTTCCTCGGTGTTAAACCAACCCTCGTATCTATATTAGTGTTATATTATATATTAGTGTTCTTTACATTAGTGCTCTATACATTAGTGTTATATACATTAGTGTTATATACATTAGTGTTATATACATTGGTGTTCTTTACATTAGTGTTATACATTGGTGTTATATCCATTGGAGCTGGTGTTGTTCCTTGGTGTTAAACCCACCCTTGTATTTATATTAGTGTTATATATTACTGTTCTTTACATTAGTGTTATATACATTAGTGTTCTTAACATTAGTGTTATATACATTGGTGTTCTTTACATTAGTGTTATACATTGGTGTTATATCCATTGGAGCTGCTGCTGTTCCTCAGTGTTAACCCCCCCTCGTATCTATATTAGTGTTATACATTAATGTTCTATACATTAGTGTTCTTTACATTAGTGTTATATCCACTGGGGTTGGTGCTTTTCCTCGGTGTTAAACCCCTCGTCCCCCTGAACATTCCCTGTTTTCCACTGATGAAACAGAAGGAAAATGTCGGCGTGGCCTCTAAATCCTGCTGACGTTTCACTGGTGGGTTTTTGCTTAATTGCGTCCGTCACCAAACGTTCCAAACAGTCGAATGTGAAGCGTCTGATTGACATGAGCTCCAACACCACATGACAACAACACCAGCTGAGGTTCAGAGTGAAAGCATGGGCATGAGCACTGGGTCAGGGAAGAACAGAAGAAGAAGGAGGAGGAGGAGGAGGACAGCAGAGGAACAAAGGGAGAAGAAAAGGAAAGTACCTTTCTTGTGAGTAGCTTCATTTTTGGAGCCTTTGGGGTCTAATAAAAAAAAGATCAGAATTAAACACAGCAGATTCCAACAACACGTCACCAACTCTACACGTTGTTTGTCCTCGTTAAGGAAAACAACCGCTTCGTCTATCAAGGAGCGAACAAGACAGCAAGGCCGGACTGTGTATGTGTGGCACTGCACTGGCACTGCCAACACTGAGCAGGGGGGGCAGGGGGGCCAGTGTATGGGGGGGCAAGGGGGGGGGGGGGCAACATACTGAAGGCAATAGCAGGAAGGGGGGATGCACGAACGAGTGTGTAGAGGAACAGTCTTACTGCCATACTGCAGCGGGCAGGAGGAGGAGGAGGAGGAGGAGGAGGAGGAGGAGGAGGAGGAGGAGGAGGAGGCGATGCACTGATGAAGAGGAGGAAGTAGGGGTGCAATGCAGTTCTGTCAGAGGAGCTCAAGTAAGACTAGCACAATGCACTAGAGGAGATGCAGGAGGCCAGAGAGAGGAGGAGGAGGAGGAGGAGAAGGGGGGGGAGAATGCAAAGACTACATGTCAAACTGGTTTTTGGGTTTGTGATTCATTTGGCCTTCGAGGAAATGACACTTTTCATGGTTTTATTGGTTTATTGTGTCTTTTCTTTTTCCAACAGGTTGTGGTGAAATGTTTATTCCAGAAGGACTGGGCCGACTCCCACATCTACAGGGGCTCCTTTAGAACCACGTTCTCCACACGGGTTCTGTGTCCCTCAGTGTTGTTTCCAGAGAACCCACAGGGACGGAGAACCCAGCCTCACGTCAGAAATGAACCTCAAACGTTCTCTGTTCATTTAAAGTCAGGGAGCTGAAACACAGCTGGACTTCATCTAAAGGACTGCAGATCAGGTCCACTGGTCCACATGTACTGGTCCTAGACCCTATGGTCCACGTGTCCTGATCCTAGATCCTCTGGTCCACATGTCAGATCTTAGACCCTCTGGTCTACAGGTACTGATCCTAGACCCTCTGGTTCACATGTCCTGGTCCTAGACCTGCCGGTCCACTGGTACTGATCCTAGACCCTCTGGTCCACTGGTACTGATCCTAGACCCTCTGGTCCACATGTCCTGGTCCTAGACCCTCTGGTCCACATATCCTGGTCCTAGACCCTCTGGTCCACTGGTACTGATCCTAGACCCTCTGGTCCACATGTCCTGGTCCTAGACCCTCTGGTCCACATGTCCTGGTCCTAGACCCTCTGGTCCACATGTCCTGGTCTTTCTTCTGACTGGGACTCATCATAAAACCACTGATGTAGAAAAACAGTACAAACTTTTACTACTAACCCTTTATCAGTGAAGTGACTATATTTGGTCATTTCCTCCAACATTTATTCTGGTCCAATGGTGTGCCTCATGTTGGATTTTACTGAACATGTTTAAGTTGTAAATATTGAATATGTGTTTTTGTCTGTTTCTGTCCCGTTTCGATCAGCTGCTGCTGGGATGTTTTACAGCAGGAGGAGGGAGCCTGTTGTCATGGCAACTGAGGAGGACGTAGAAGACGACGTCCAATGACAGGCTAAAGCTGAACTGTTGAACGTCACAGTATTTCAATGAGTGTCCAATAAAGGCTTCACCTGTAGATGAAGTCAAAGACCCCGAATATGAACACTTCAACATGTTCAGATTTGGGTTTTGGATCCCAGAGCTCCTATTGGTCTGAACTGAGTCAGCTGACAGTGGAGGCTGACCCGGGTCCGCCTCTATGAACTGTCTGACCCGGATCTGCCTCTACAGACCGTCTGACCCGGGTCCACATCTACGGACCGTCTGACCCGGGTCTGCCTCTACGGACCAGCTGACCCTGGTCTGTTTTTATGGACTGTCAGGTCCGCCTCTACAGACCATCTGTCCCACATCTGAACACCTGGTTCTGGTCTGTCCCACATCTGAACACTTAGTCCTGGTTCTCCTGGTCCTGCCCTG
The DNA here is from genome assembly GCF_902148855.1 of Sphaeramia orbicularis. Classification (NCBI taxonomy): domain Eukaryota; kingdom Metazoa; phylum Chordata; class Actinopteri; order Kurtiformes; family Apogonidae; genus Sphaeramia; species Sphaeramia orbicularis. The sequence continues at coordinate 5,290,501 of NC_043966.1, forward strand.
TCCCACATCTGAACACCTGGTCCTGGTCCTGGTCCTGGTCTGTCTCACATCTGAACACCTGGTCCTGGTCCACCTGGTCCTGGTCCTGGTCTGTTTGTGCATGAGCCGGCCCCGCCTCCTGTCGGTGCGTCGGCCTCCATCAGGTCTTTTACACTCAGTCTGAACCTGGTTAATTAAAGGTGTGATTGGCCTGTAATAGAGCGGCGTTCCGGTCCTGACAAACGGATTATCCTCGGATCAGTGGACAGAGACGCCGCCGCAAGAAGCAGTCAAACACAAAAGGACCGAGTATTTAGAGGTTTGGTGAAGTTTAACGAAGGTTTTGGAGACTAATGCAGGGATTGATCTGACATTCAGGGAAACAATTGTCATCCAAACATCCTTTAGATTTTCTGTTGAATATTTTTGGTTTATTGGTTCTTTTTCAGCAGTTGCACTTTTTTTTTTTTTTTTTTAACTAAAGGTGGAAATAGTTCATTTCTTTGACCTGATTTTGACCAGAAAACCCTGACATTTCTGTCACATTTAAGGCATATGTTGAGTTTTATGATGTTCTACCAACTGTTTCCAAACAGATGAACCTGAAACCTCATCACAGCAAAAGTCCTGTTTACATGTTTTCTTCTGTTCAACATGTTTGGTTCTGGTTCTTGCACTGGACCGGGTTCTGAATCAGACCATGTTAGCTTAGATGAACCCATATAATCCAGGACACATCTTTAAAGTCTGTGAACACAGTTCCATCTACACTGTCTGACCACCTCCTGAATCTGAACCCTCACTAGATTCCACCACATGGGTTTCATTGACACCACGTCTCGAGCTGAACCAGTCTAGAACTGACCCATCTAGACCTGACCCATCTAGAACTGACCCAGTCTGATTCAACTACAAACATCAATAAATGTCTGTCCTGTTTCTGGGTTAGAAACAGACATGGGTCAGAACCGTTTCCATTCATTTCTTGGTCCTCCTGCTTTTTTCTAACTCTTGTTGTGTTTCCGTTGACCTTGTCGTCCTGCTGCTGATGTTTCAGTCTGTATTTGTGTGTTTGTTGAATATTTCTGCTGTTTTATCTGTTTTTATTTGTGTGTTTGTTGACTATTTCTGCTGTTTTTTTTAGGACGAAGACATGACGCTCCTTCTGAACAGATTCCCTTGAATAACAGACGATAAAAGCCTGTTTCAGGTCAGTGGAAGCAGATGGTCGTTGGGTCTGAATAATGTCCTGGACGTCCCTCTGGGGTTGGACATGACAGTAGACTTTTCCAATATTTCATTCACTGTTTTTCACTTCTGCATTCAAACTTGAACCTCTTTATGTTTGAGTCATTATTTACCACAAGAGGAAATAATCTGAATGAATTAATTTGTGTCCAATCATCTTAAATATTCCTAAATATTCTCCTATTTTTATGCCAAAACCGACACCTGGGAAACTACATGACAATAAAACTAAAGCCATCCCAGAACACAGGTACAGGTCATCCATTTATGTGCAGGAGGTCATGAATGTGAAGTTTCAGTTTCAGAAATGAAAAAGAAGACTACAAATGTGGAGGTTTGGTCCCAGGAAGAAGCCACATTTATGCAAATAAATATTTCCATCACGAACGGAGCCACGAGTTAGTGGAAATATTTTCACCTGATGCAGGAAATAGAGTATGAGCTGAAGCTTTTGGGCTTTTTCTCATCTTTCTATGACGACGAACCCATGATGACGTGGAGGTATTTATAGTAAAGCGAGTGAAGGCAGTTCAGGCTCATTAAACTGCTTTAATTAACAGCTTCGTCATGACTTTAGCCTTAACATAGACCTTTCATTTCTACTTTTGGAAGAGTCCATGTTTCATTCATCTGCCCCCCCCCCCCCCCCCCGTCCACTGTTCAATATTCCTCTCTGTGCTGCCCTTGCCTCCTCCTCCATCCACTCGACGCTGAAGCCAGATCAATATTTTTGTCATAACTCAGGGGAGAGTCACCTCTGCGACAACATTCCAATTCCTGGCTCTGGGCAGTTATGGCCCCATTCAGATTCCTGGCTCTGGGCAGTTATGGCCCCATTCAGATTCCTGGCTCTGGGCAGTTATGGCCCCATTCAGATTCCCTGGCTTGGAAAAGGAGACGGCCATTACCTCCAATACTGAGACAACAACAAGATTCTCCTCTGGGCAAGGATGTCCCCTCACGATTTATGTATGTGTGGATGTGCATCGGTGGAAAAAAAAGAAGTAGCTCCAGGAAAAAAAAAAAAAAAAAAAAAACAGCAGCAGCAGCAGCAGGAGGAGGAGGAGGGAGTAGATAGGAGGCTTCATATCTCAGCTGCTTATTCATGTCTGCTGAAAGTGTGATATATACCGAAGCAGGAGTGAAGCCCCCTGGGAACTGTGTTAGCATCAATACTCGCTGCTAAGCTAGTGGAAAACACACTGTTTATGTGCAGCCTGAGACCCTGGGCTGCACTTCTGCCATCTGGAGGGGCCTCCCATCTCCTGGCCTAAGCAAATCCCTGGGAGTCTGTTAGCAGGAGCTCCTTCCTTCAGTCCTACCTCCACCATGAGCCTTTCTACGCCCCCCAACCCCCCCAACCATTCCTCCATCCCACACTCATTACCTTACGCCCACTAATCCCATTAAGTAGCCATTAAACAAGTGCTGATAACAACAAATGAACGTCAGGCTCCGACAGCTAATAACGAGGAGGAGGAGGAGGAGGTGCAAGAGGAGGGGAAGGAGGTACAACAGCTAATAACTACAGTCCCACCATGGTACGAGGAGGTGCAAGAGGAAGGTAAGGAGGTACAACAGCTAATAATCAGTGTGTTTTTTTTATTCTTTTACTCTGATCATAAGCATCTTTAATTCGTTTACTCTGATCGTCAGTGTGTTTTCATTCTTCATTTACTCTCATCATCAGTGTTATTTGGAGCAGACAGGGGGTAGGAGCTTTGCCAAAGTGACCATGGGAGCAGGGTGAAATAAAAGGATTGAATCCAAACCGACACACTGGTAAAGAGCTGCCACTGAAAACCTGCTGGAGTCAGGGGTTAGCGATGCGTTCAGGGTCTGTTCAGACACAGTTTGGGTTAGCGATGCGTTCAGTGTCTTTTCAGACACAGTTTGGGTTAGCGATGTGTTCAGGGTCTGTTCAGACAAAGTTTGGGTTAGCGATGCATTCAGGGTCTGTTCAGACAAAGTTTGGGTTAGCGATGCGTTCAGGGTCTGTTCACACACAGTTTGGGTTAGCGATGTGTTCAGGGTCTGTTCAGACAGTTTGGGTTAGCAATGTGTTCAGGGTCTTTACAGACACAGTTTGGGTTAGCGATACGTTCGGTGTCTTTTCAGACACAGTTTGGGTTAGCGATGCATTCAGGGTCTGTTCAGACAAAGTTTGGGTTAGCAATGCATTCAGGGTCTGTTCAGACACAGTTTAGGTTAGCGATGCGTTCAAGGTCTGTTTAGACACAGTTTGGGTTAGCGATGCGTTCAGGGTCTGTTCAAAGTTTGGGTTAGTCATGCGTTCAGGGTCTGTTCACACACAGTTTGGATTAGCGATGCATTCAGGGTCTGTTCAGACAGTTTGGGTTAGCGATGTGTTGAGGGTCTTTTCAGACACAGTTTGGGTTAGCGACGTGTTCAGGGTCTGTTTAGACACAGTTTGGGTTAGCGATGCATTCAGGGTCTGTTCACACACAGTTTGGGTTAGTGATGCATTCAGGGTCTGTTCAGACACAGTTTGGGTTAGCGATGCGTTCAGTGTCTTTTCAGACACAGTTTGGGTTAGCGATGTGTCCAGGGTCTGTTCAGACAAAGTTTGGGTTAGCGATGCATTCAGGGTCTGTTCAGACAAAGTTTGGGTTAGCGATGCGTTCAGGGTCTGTTCACACACAGTTTGGGTTAGCGATGCATTCAGGGTCTGTTCAGACAGTTTGGGTTAGCAATGTGTTCAGGGTCTTTACAGACACAGTTTGGGTTAGCGATACGTTCGGTGTCTTTTCAGACACAGTTTGGGTTAGCGATGCATTCAGGGTCTGTTCAGACAAAGTTTGGGTTAGCAATGCATTCAGGGTCTGTTCAGACACAGTTTAGGTTAGCGATGCGTTCAGGGTCTGTTTAGACACAGTTTGGGTTAGCGATGCGTTCAGGGTCTGTTCAAAGTTTGGGTTAGTCATGCGTTCAGGGTCTGTTCACACACAGTTTGGATTAGCGATGCATTCAGGGTCTGTTCAGACAGTTTGGGTTAGCGATGTGTTGAGGGTCTTTTCAGACACAGTTTGGGTTAGCGATGCGTTCAGGGTCTGTTTAGACACAGTTTGGGTTAGCGATGCGTTCAGGGTCTGTTTAGACACAGTTTGGGTTAGCGATGCATTCAGGGTCTGTTCACACACAGTTTGGGTTAGTGATGCATTCAGGGTCTGTTCAGACAAAGTTTGGGTTAGCGATGTGTTCAGGGTCTTTACAGACACAGTTTGGGTTAGCGATGCGTTCAGGGTCTGTTCAGACAAAGTTTGGGTTAGCGATGTGTTCAGGGTCTAGTCAGACACAGTTTGGTTTAGCGATGTGTTCAGGGTCTGTTCAGACACAGTTTAAGTTAGCAATGCGTTCAGGGTCTGTTCAGACAAAGTTTGGGTTAGCGATGCATTCAGGGTCTAGTCAGACACAGTTTGGTTTAGCGATGTGTTCAGGGTCTGTTCAGACACAGTTTAGGTTAGCAATGCGTTCAGGGTCTGTTCAGACACAGTTTGAGTTAGCAATGCGTTCAGGTTCTGTTCAGACAAAGTTTGGGTTAGCGATGCGTTCAGGGTCTAGTCAGACACAGTTTGGGTTAGCGATGCCTTCAGGTTCTGTTCAGACAAAGTTTGGGTTAGCGATGCGTTCAGGGTCTAGTCAGACACAGTTTGGTTTAGCAATGCGTTCAGGGTCTGTTCAGACACAGTTTAGGGTAGCGATGCATTCAGGGTCTTTTCAGACACAGTTTGGGCTAGCGATGTGTTCAGGTTCTGTTCAGACACAGTTTGGGTTAGCAATGCTTTCAGGGTTTTTTCAGACACAGTTTAGGGTAGCGATGCATTCAGGGTCTTTTCAGACACAGTTTGGGCTAGCGATGTGTTCAGGTTCTGTTCAGACACAGTTTGGGTTAGTGATGCGTTCAGGTTCTGTTCAGACACAGTTTGGGTTTGACTGTAGGTGTGTGTGGTGGTGTATTTAAGTACCAGAGGCAGTAGCAGTGATATCTGGTGGAGCTTTAAGACATCAGCTCACCGACGGTACGGGTTCGTCCTTGCTCCTGCTCAGCTCAGCGGTGGCGAAGGACAAGGTTACGGGGGGGGGGCACGCATCAGAGTCCATTAATCATGTCTGAACACACACTAAGAAAAAATAGGTGAAGATACAAACACAAACAGAGCATTCAGCCTCCGCCCATGTCCAACCACTCATTTATCTGCAGAGGACACCACAGGGACACCACAGGGACACCACAGGGACACCATGGGGACACCAATGGGACACCACTGGGACACCATGGGGACACCACAAGGACTCTAAAGGGATACCACGGGGACACCACAGGGATACCACGGGGACACCACAGGGATACCACGGGGACACCGCAGGGACACCACAGGGACACCACAGGGACACCACGGGGACACCACAGGGACACCAATGGGACACCACGGGGACACCAATGGGACACCACAAGGACTCCAAAGGGATACCACGGGGACACCACAGGGATACCACGGGGACACCACAGGGACACTACAGGGACACCACTGGGACACCATGGGGACACCAATGGGACACCACGTGGACACCACAGGGACACCAATGGGACACCACGGGGACACCACAGGGACACCACAAGGACTCCAAAGGGATACCACGGGGACACCACAGGGACACCACGGTGACACCACAGGGACAACACAGAGACACCACAGGGACAACACAGGGACACCACGGGGACACCACAGGGACACCACAGGGATACCATGGGGACACCACGGTGACACCACAGGGACAACACGGGAGACACCACGGGGACACCACATGGACACCATGAGGACACCACAGGGATACCATGGGGACACCACAGGGACAACACAGGGACACTACGGGGACACCACGCGTGTGCTACAGGGATGCCACGGGGACAACCCTAACCCTAACCCAATCTGCATATTTAACACTGAGGCCTTTTACACCGCCACATAAACCCAATACCTGTTATTGATCTCATCATTGTATTAATCAGAGCCGATGCCTTCATCATCTTCATCCTTAAACTCTGGACAGACGGACAATCTAACGTCCTCCGACTGTCTTCAACGCTTTCATTCTATTACTCCATTGTTCTTTGTTTTGGTTCTTTGTTCTTTGGTTTCAGTCCAGTGACGTTGAACCTTCCTGTTCTTGTCGTCTCCGTTCTTTTTTTCCCACTTGTTCAGATGGAACTGAACTAAATAAACTAAATAAACCAGATGAACCTGTTTACGTGAACACATGGACGGCTGGGACTAACCCTGGTGTTTAATCTGATTGATTCTAATCAGATTACTGCTCATATCTGATCAAACAGATCCGATTACACTGTTTATATGATCAATAATAATCAGATATTGTTCAGAGGATAAATGTAAAGGGGGTCAGTGTGATCCAGGTCCATCTGGAGACCTACATCTGAACCTACATGAAACCATGGGGTCTAAAACGGTGCTCTGAGGGATCCCATTATTAATAGAATCAAAGACAGACTTAAGATCAATAATCATCTGATACCTCCACAGTATCTGATCAGATACTGATCAGATGTAAAGGAGGCCAATGAAATGAATGCGAAGAGTCGACTTTTGGGTAGAATCTGATGGACGAAAGAACAAGAAACAACAGAAAGAAGGAAAGAAGAAGAGGGACGAGGGAGGGGACGAGGACGGAGGAGCTGAAGTCATGGATTATAAATGGCACATCCTGAATGTGTCAGGAGCGTTTTCCCGCCTCCGTCTCCGATGGAGGAACCCGTTAAATCAATGGGAAGTCTTGGTCCAGGCCTGGACCCACTCAGGATCATGTCCTCATGGACGGACCCGTTCTCAGCTCCAGGCTCTGCTCCTGTCCCCTCCATGGTCCTGGTCCTGGACCAGTCCAACTGTTCAACTGTCCAACAGGCCAACAGCCCACATGTCCACCAGCCCAACAGTCCAACAGGCTAACTGTCCAACTGTCCAACAGTCCAACTGTCCAACAGTCAAACACCCCAACTGTCCAACAGTCCAACTGTCCAACAGTCCTACTATAATAATAGGTTCTAGACCCGCTGGTTTTATGGTCCAGTCCTGCAGAACAGGTTCTAGACCTGCTGGTTTTATGGTCCAGTCCTGGAGAACCGGTTCTTCTAGACCCACTGGTTCTATTTTGAAGGTTTAGTTGAATGAGGTTTTTCCTCCAGTTAATGGATCGTTTACTGAAAAAGGTGTGAATGTGACGTTTAAACACCAACGTCCCAGTCGGTAAAGACAGGGCAACAGTCAGCTGATATCGACAACAACAGCCGGTGATGAACCTCTGCTTCAGTTTCCTGAAGCTTCAACCTTATAGAACCCACACCCATAAAACCGACAGATGTGGAACCCAGACTGAGCACAAGGATCTGCGTTGACAGTCACACTAAAACCTGAAGGAACGACACAGAACGAAGAAAACAAGCTCCGCCTTCAGCCTCCAGAGTCTGAACTGATGCAAACAGAGGGCGGGGGTACAGAGTCTGAACTGGTGCAAACAGAGGGCGGGGCTACAGAGTCTGAACTGGTGCAAACAGAGGGCGGGGCTACAGAGTCTGAACTGGTGCAAACAGAGGGCGGGGCTACAGAATGACATCTACCTGAACTGGTCACGAGTCCAAAATGATCCCATATATGATCCACCTTCATTCAAATGTACACAGAACTATTCCTTCTGATCCTTCTCATCATTTTAAAGCCAGTAGTTGGCTTTTGTCACGTTGGTGTTTTGAAGTGACCATATTTGGACATAAGGGTTGGAGCTGCAGGAGCTAACGCTCAATGCTAGCTTAGTGCTACAGTGTTCCGCAGTCTGTCTGGGAACATTCGTTTTATGAACCTTTTCAACTCTGGTCCATTAGTTTGCATCATTTCACTGTAACTCAAAGCGGTGGATTAGCATCAACAGGAGACGCTTCCTTCAAATAAAACCCAGTTCTGATCCGAAAACAGGACAGATAAAAGGACATTCATCATCATCTCTTCAAAATGTTCCTTTATTTTTTTTCTTTGTGTCGTTCAGTGAGTTTTACTGGTAGATATAGGCCGTATAATGTTGGATCTGCTTAGTGTTAGCTTAGCGCTGTTAGCTTAACGTTGCAGAGTTTGTCTTATTGGTCAGTTTTATTAAATTATTCATGACATATGCTGGTCTGAATAAAACCAAGACGACTGGTCATGTGGCGAGTCCTGAAAATCCATATCTGCTCTGAGTTAGCGCTACTGTAGCTAATGTAGCATTAGCTCCCATGGATTACTCCAGGTGGATATTAACTTCTTATAAAATCATCCATTTCCTCCAGAGGTCAAACTAATGGAAGTAACTACAGACTGAGTTAGCGCTAGTGTAGCTAATGTAGCATTAGCTCCAGTGGCGGTTGCTTGTCTTTCATACAGGGGAAGCTCATTGTCGGCTTACATCAAAAAAATTGTCAGGTTATTTAAACGTAAATTCGGCCCTGTTCCTTTTTCAGAAAATGCTCAGTGACCTTATCGTACCAAATAGGCGTCTTTTCCAGGGACTTGATAGTTAGTTCACTCCGACCTACCCAACAGTATGACTGATTTAACTATCTACAAAACGATATTAAACTCAAACAAGAAATAGTTAAATTATGTAACTGAAACAAGAAAATGTTGAAATTACGTTAAATTGAAACAAGGACGAACAATGAGTGTGTTTTATTACAGTGCAAGAAATGAACAAGTAATTTCGCAGTGGTTTCTCCCTCGATTTCACAGCAGAATGTGTGACGGTATTAAACTGAACTGTGTCAGTGAAGGAGGAGATCTCAAAATAGCTGTCAATCAAACGGGATTCGGCCTTTCGACCGATCCTCCAATCAGCACGTGGAAGCCCAGCCGAGCTCCGCCCACAGCTCCATTCACCCCCACAGACGCCGAGTGTCCGGGGGGCGGGACAACATTGTGGCATTTATCCAATTACCGTCCAGTTTTGAGGCAATGAAAAAAACTGTTCCACTCAGTCCCATTGAAGTGCATGGACGCTGAGCGTCTACGGACAAATGCACTGAGCAGAGATGGAGGAGAAAACAGAGACACGGGAATGGAGGAGAAGTGAACAACATCGAGTCCACTGATTTGTGATAAAGTTGATTCTGAACGAACTCGTCTGTGAGATGAACGTGTTCTAACACATTTGTAGTCAATGAAATGTCAACACAACTGAACATAATTGACCATTTAATTTGAGTCATTTTAGGAGAAGCTGAGCTTCCACTGCAGTCTGAGAGAAATCGCCTCTGATTAGCTCCCATGGGTTACTGCAGGTGGATATTAGCTTGTTCTAAAATGATCCATTTCCTCCAGAGGTCAAACTAATGGAAGTAACTACAGACGGAAATTAACGATGTGACTGATCTGACCGCAGCATGAGGCTAACTGAAGTATTTATTTAATAATGTGGTGGAGCAAACCCAGTGTCACAGCCTGATCAATACCTCCACAGTCAGAGGAATGCCTGGTTCTACTGAGACTACAGAAGGTTAAAGGTCAGACCACGGCCTGCAGCCATGGAAGGTTGGATAAAAACCATAAATGGGTGATGGCGCCCCCTCATGGTGGTTTTATAGACCTGGGCTAACACTGATCCCATGGTCCTCACAGTCCTGGTTCTTCATTTACTAGAACATGTACCAGAACTTCGTAATTAGAGGACTGTGAAGGACTCAGAGGAACGGGTCAGATCATGCAGTTACTGTTCGTGACGCTCAGACCAGTAGAAGAACATCAGCATCACAGCGAAATGTCAGAGGTCACCTGACGCTGCCGCGGGTTCCACCAAACTGACCGGGGTTCCACTGTTTTCTACCGATATGTTCCACCTGATGCCGCAGGAATTACAGACGTCCGTTCTGGAAAACTGAAGTTCCAACCGGCAGCAGCACGTGTACTTTGGAGGATATTTGGTGTAATTCGAGTGTCAGAGGTGAAAGTGAGCGGCCAATCGGACGTGGATGTGAGTCTGGTCCAATTGTCTGGAATCGTGTGGAAGGACGTGGACGGTCCAGCGTCCCAGACCAGTCAATATGGAAACCTCTGACATGTGTCTTTATGGGGGCGTCCATTCAGGGGGAGGTCACTAGGTATTATAGTCATCATCATCATCATCATCATCATCATCATGGCGTCATTTAGCAGCACGTTCAGAGGAGGAGGCACATTACCTTGACCACCAAAACAAGCACTCAGGATACTGTGTGGATACAAGGAATGTAGCCAACAGGCAGCAGAGAACAGCTAGAGCCTAGGAGGGGTGGGGTGGGGGTGGGGGTGGGGGGTTCTACGCCCTGAAGTGGCCTAATCTGTCTTTAACATGTTGAGCATTGTGTTAAATTACCTTTGTTCCACACTGTAACGAGCAAATGAAAGAGATGGACAGATTAATAACAGACAGGCGTCAACATTCAGCAGCAGAATTGTTGCATCTTTGGGCTTCGTCTTAAAGTTCGTACAAACCTTCGGCTGTCCATAAACCGCAGCCTAACCTTTAAAAACAGGCTGATGACATGAAACACCAGGTGAGCACTTCTTTTCGGGGACGCTTTGGCTACATTCCTGTCTTATCCCACTGAGTCTTGGTGGCACCTCCTACCTTTGAAGTTGGGTCGGATCCTGGCGTCGTATCCCGACACTTTGCCCATGAGTTTGTCCAGGAACTCGGACGGCGGCATTGGGGAGGCGGCTTTCCGCGCCGCCGCTTCTTTGGATGCTGCCAAACTGGAAAACAGAGACGAGAGGAGGTCAGAGACCAGGACGCAGAAAGACATTTAGACGGAAACAAAGACTGGATAAGAACCGGGACAGAATCTGTCCCAATGTGTCCATCAGTAGAACAAACAGAACCAACAGATCCAATAAACAAACAGAACCAACAGACCCAATAAAACCAACAGAACCAACAGACCCAATAAACCAACAGAACCAATAAAACCAACAGAACCAACAGATCCAGTAAAACCAACAGAACCAATAGAACCAACAGAACCAATAAAACCAAAAGAACCAACAGATCCAATAAACAAACAGAACCAACAGAACCAGTAAAACCAATAAAACCAACAGAACCAACAGATCCATTAAACAAACAGAACCAATAAAACCAACAGAACTAACAGATCCAATAAAACCAATAAAACATACAGAACCAACAGATCCAATAAAACCAACAGAACCAACAGAACTAATAAAACCAACAGAACCAACAGACCCAATAAACCAACAGAACCAATAAAACCAACAGAACCAACAGAGCCAGTAAAACCAACAGAACCAATAGAACCAACAGAACCAATAAAACCAACAGAACCAACATATCCAATAAACAAACAGAACCAACAGAACCAGTAAAACCAATAAAACCAACAGAACCAACAGATCCATTAAACAAACAGAACCAATAAAACCAACAGAACTAACAGATCCAATAAAACCAATAGAACCAACAGAACTAATAAAACCAACAGAACCAATAAAACCAACAGAACCAACAGATCCAATAAAACCAACAGAACCAACAGATCCAACAAAACCAACAGATCCAGTAAAACCAACAGAACTGATAGTAAAATCCTTAAATTCTTCATTGAATGTGTTTTTAGATGGTTCTGTTGAATTGGGCTGAAAATGCAATTTCAGGTTCTTCAATGTCCAAACGGAGGTTCTGATTCACTTCATGGGTTCTATGTCCTGTTGACATGTCATTGGTTTACCCATAAGGCCGTGGTGTTTGGTCAGCTGACCTCTTCATCTGATTAAACCCATCAGTAGACAAACACCCACGTCTTCAGGATAAACACAAATCAAACCCAGTCGGACTCATTTTTTCCTGGAAACGCTGTTAATGATGCACCTGATCCGACTGGTTCTGTTCAGTACATGTCAGCTGGATTCCATCCGTAACCCGAAGTACATTAGTGACTAAATCTTTACGTCTTCACTTTATGTCACTAAAGACAAACTGGACAAGAAGAAACAGGACGTAAACCCGGGGCATAAACCCGGGATGTAAACCCAAGACGTAAACCTGGGATGTGAAACCAGGATGTAAACCCGTAAACCCTGGGTGTAAACCTGTAAACCCTGGGTGTAAACCCGTAAACCCTGGGTGTAAACCTGTAAACCCAGGACCTAAACCCCGGATATAAATCCAGGGCGTAAACCCAGTACTTTTACTTTTAAAATCTCTTTTGTCTTTTTAATATAAACATGTTAAAGTTGTTTTGTTTTTGTTCCACTTTCTTTTTTCTCCTATAAATTTATTCCTTTTCATTCTGATCCAAAATACTTTGACATAAAATCATCCAGACTTTTCTTTTAAAAACACTTTCAATTATAAATAAATCCTTAGTTTTTCATGTCAGAGTATTTTATCACAGTTTTTTTTTCCCCACTTCAACTATAAATGTTGTTGTTTCCATCTAGAATGTCTTCTTTAAACGTCAGATGAAACTGAAACACTTTGAATATTACTGATTCAACTGCATCGATTCCAAGTCTGTTTGAAAAATACGGACTGTTTTTGGTCCAAATCTGTCATTTTTCACAGTCATCGTTGTCATTAAACATCATCTTAATGTCCTCAGCCCCATCGACCCCTGGTCCTGTGACTCCGCCCCTCCCCCTCCCCCGCCACCCCCACCCCCCCTAGTCCCGTAACTCCGGTTGGACTGAACTGAACTGACAGCGTCTCGGTCCAAAGCGAAGGATCAGGACTGAACTGACCCGTGTCCTCGTGGATCTGCATTAGATTCACTGGTTCAGTTTGTGCCTTTGGCTGCAGGGGGGGGTGGGGGGTGGGGGGTAGGGGGGTGAGGACAGTCATCCATAACCTGTGGACGGAGACGAGTCTGGATGAAGCACCAGTTCAAGGCTTCATCCCTGAGCCCGGATCAGTGGACAGAACCGTCATCCTCCAGTGCTTCAGGATGTTCACTGTTGATCAGGTTGAATTAAAGTCAGTTGGTCGTCATGTTTGTCCACTTAAACGAGGTTAAAAGCACAAAGAAAAAGGGCTTTGAGGTGCTCTTTGTTCATGGATTCAAACTCAGATTCAGTCCTTCAGTAGATTTCACAGCATTAAACTGAAAATCCAAAAGGAAATCCGACTGAACTCCTGAAGCTGCGTTTTCATCTTTTTTATCTGTTACATTTTCTCTTGTTTTCATTTTATTAAATGCTTTTATGTTGTGTTTTTGTTTTGTTTTTGTTTCTTGGGGGTTTTTTTGTTACTTTTTTTACAATTTTATTTTTGTTTCTTTTTTAATGTTTTCAATGGTTTTTTTTACGTTTTCATTTCGTTACATTTTTATTGATTATATTTGGTTATGTATTGAAACAGCCTTTTCATCGTATGATCTTTTTCATTCTTTCTGATTAATGTAATGGTTTGATTTTCCAAACAAAGATCATGTGACGTTCAATCTGAACCTCAACGGGACTCTTTCAAACCTAGAAATATGACGAATGACTTGAATGTTTGAATGGTTTTTACAACAAACGTGTTGAACTGGAACATTTTCACTGTATGAGTGAAGCATCAGACAGCCTCAGCATCAGCACCGACTCCAGACGCCTCCTGTCAATCATTCACCATCACACAGTTATCACAAAGCTGAACCCAGAACCCAGTGGAACCAAAACCCACCAGACCCCAGTAGAACCTAGACCCACTGAAAACAGAACCTAGTAAAACCAGAACCCAGTGAAACCAGAACCCTGTAAAACCAGAACCCACTGAAAACAGGACCCACCAGAACCCAGTAGAACGAGGACCCACTGAAAACAGAACTTAGTAAACCCAAAACCCAGTGAAACCAGAACCCAGTGGAACCACAACCAACTGAAAACAGAACACAGTGGAACCAGAACCCAGTGGAACCAGAACACAGTAGAACCAGAACCCACTGAAACCAGAACCCAATGGAACCAGAACTCAGTAGAACCAGAACCCACTGAAGCCAGAACCCAGTAGAACCATAACCCACTGAAACCAGAACCCACTGAAAAAAGGACCCACTGAAACCAGAACCCAGTGGAACCAGAACCCAGTAGAACCAGAACCCTGTAAAACCAGAACCCACTGAAAACAAGTTCCACCAGAGCCCAGCAGAACCAGGACCCAGTGGAACCAGAACCCTGTAATACCAGAACTCACTGAAAACAGGACCCACCAGAACCCAGTAGAACCAGGACCCAGTGGAACCAGAACCCACTGAAACCAGAACTCAGTAGAACCAGAACCCACTGAAAATAGGACCCACTGAAACCAGAACCCGGGGGAACCAGAACCCACTGAAACCAGAATCCAGTAGAACCAGAACCCACTGAAAACAGGACCCACCAGAACCCAGTAGAACCAGGACCCAGTGGAACCAGAACCCACTGAAAACAGAACCCAGTGGAACCAGAACCCACTGATTCAAAAATGAAAATAATCTAAAATAAAACAACATAAACTTGGAACTTTATTAACAAAATAAACAAAAGGACCCCAAAAAATTTGCAAAACGATGAAATGAAAGAAAAACGAGGAAAAATAATAAATATGAAAAAAACACATAAAAATATGGAGCAAAGTAAAAAAAAAAAAAAATGTCCAAGCTTATTCACAAAATGAACAAAAAATAATGAAAAAAGCAACACATAGAAAAATGAACATGAACCAAATAAAAATGCCTGATAAACAGAAGAACAGTTCAGATCAGAAAAATGATCCAAATGTGTTTTTGTGAATCTGTTCCATGGGTTTGTCTTTAATCAGTTTGTGCTTTCTGCAGCTTTTCTCTAAATATGAATCAGATGAGACTTTAAAGCTTCTCACTGTCATTCGTGACGTTCAAAGACAATTATAAATCATCGTCCGAATCCGAATCCTTCGATCAAATGTTGGAGTCAAAGAGTTGGTGAATAATTCAGCGCCGTCGCATTAATGTGTCATAAATTTAAATGATTCAGACCACGACGCCACTAAATGGGAAGGCATCGGCCTGACTTTCAAACGGCCGCACACGCTCAGATAAACAACACCATTAGCAATTCATAAACACGGAATGCTGCCGTGGACGCCACTTTATCTGCCAACCACTGATCGGAATCACAGGAATTATGGGAAATCTGTGATGGGAAAACAAGGAGGAAGAGGAGAGTCTGGTGATGCGTTCAAGTACAAACAGACAACACGGTGACCTTCGAAGAATACGACTCATCATCACCTGACGATGGTTTAATGTCAGCTGACAAACACACCGTCAAGGGACGACGGGAGTCACGCATGCGTAGAAGCATTTATCTCTGTCAGCCATGTTTTATGACTCGCTATGACAACCTCTCTAGGACAAACAGCTCGCTACAGCGCCTCCATTCCCCTCCGACCCCCAGATTTACATCCAAACATTTGTCAGCTGGATAGGCTCTCAGGCTAACACTAGCAGCATGGTGTTAGCGGCTGCAGGAGCCTCAGACCACCGGTTAGCTCTTAGGCTCTCAGGCTAACGTTAGCAGCATGGTGCTAGCAGCTGCAGGAGCCTCAGACCACTGCTTAGCTCTTAGGCTCTCAGGCTAATGTTAGCAGCATGGTGCTAGCGGCTGCAGGAGCCTCAGACCACTGGTTAGCTCTTAGGCTCTCAGGCTAACGTTAGCAGCATGGTGCTAGCGGCTGCAGGAGCCTCAGACCACCGGTTAGCTCTTAGGCTGTACAGCTAACCTTAGCATTGTGGTGCTAGTGGCTGCAGGAGCCTCAGACCCCCGGTCCATGCACCCACACCTGTCCATGTTGTCCATGTGACCCGTCCAGCTGGACGTCCAGGGGGTCTGTGTGTTTGGACACAGTATGACTCATACAGCAGTGGTTTGTCCTAGCGAGGTTACCGTAGTGACTCATAAAAGATGGCCGACAGAGATAAATGCTTCAATGCATGCGTGACTCACATTGTCCTTTGACACCCACAACCTGGACCTGTTCAGACCGAAAACCAGGCCCAGGTCAGGGGTCTGGATGAGACCTGGACCTAGTTTCATGAAGCAGGTTTGGGTTTGATTCAGTTCACGTTCAATCGTCTACAAATGAAACCGAAACCATGGAAATCTGATGATGATGATGATGATGATTACTGTCATCCAAGAAATGTACGAGGAGGAGGAGGAAGATTAAGGAGGAGAAAGGAGGAGGGGAGGAGGAAGGAGGAGGAAGAAGGAGGGGAGGAGGAGGAGAAAGGAGGAGAAAGAAGGAGGAGGAGAAAGGAGGACGAGAAAGGAGGAGGAGGGGAGGAGGAAGAAGGAAGAGGGAGGATCTTCTTATGTTAATATAGAGATGTATTGATAACAGATGACAGTAAACTTCTATTCTATTCTATTCTATTCTATTCTATTCTATTCTATTCTATTCTATTCTATTCTGTTCAGTCGATAAATCATAAACTGTTCCAAACTGTATAAACCCATTTGGACCCTGTGCACATGATGTGCTGTCGGTGCTTTGGGACTGGACCTCTGTGGTACCGGACGGTTCCTGGTCCGTAGGATGGAACTGGTGTCACTGAGGCTCACGCTTCTGGTTCTGGTTCTAGAAGTCACTGGGCTTTGGTCCTTCTGTGGTAAATACAGACAAACTGGACAGAACCGGACTCGGACCGACAGCGGGACAAACAGACGACACCGAGGCCCTGTCGGAGCCCGGTGAAGGTCGGCGGCTGCGCTGATTGGACAACCCCGGCCCCGGCCCCGGCCACACCCCCGACCCCGCCCCTGTCAGGTCAAACAGGTGAAGTCGACGGCTGATACCGCCTGGGCTTACTGCCGCTCCACGGCCTCAGGTGTGGGCATTGAACCGGGTCAGGACATCTGGAACCCACTGACTGTCAGATAACAGGGGTGCCGCGGCGTCGCCATGGCGGTGGCATCTCCATGGCAACGGCGCCGATGTGAGGCCCGTCAGCCTCCGGCCGCTCTGTTCTCTGTGACGGCAAATTAAGTGGATCAGAGATTATCTGAGCGCCAATAATTCTAACCGCGACGTGACAAATCTGAGCTTAATCCTCTTTACGGCGACGACGAGTGTGAGCGTGATAGGATCAACGATCGCAAAAAAAGAAAAAATACACAAAACAAAACAAAAAAAGTGATAGGATCAACGATCACAAAAAAAGAAAAGAAAAAAAAAACACAAAAAAAACCCCTAAAAAAAAATTTAATTAATGTTTGGATGAAAAAACAAAACAAAAACACAATGAGTCTAAGACCCAGGAGGACCAGGACCAAGACCAAGAGGACCTAGACCAAGACCAGGACCAGGGGGACCAAGACTAAGACCAGGACTGGGACCAGGAGGACCAAGACTAAGACCAGGACCAAGACCAGGACCAGGACCAGGACCAGGAGGACCAAGACCAGGACCAGGAGGACCAGGACTAGGAGGACCAGGACCAGGAGGACCAGGACTAGGAGGACCACGACCAAGACCAGGACCAGGAGGACCAGGACCAAGACCAGGACCAAGACTAAAACCAGGACCAGGAGGACCAAGACTAAAACCAAGACCAGGAGGACCAAGACTAAAACCAGGACCAGGAGAAGCAGTCAAAGAAGAAGAAGAATTAAAGCCGCAAGCGGCATCTAAAGGCCCTCGTCACGGGCATGTCCAGTACAAGTATGTCCATCGTTCAGCAGGTGGCGCTCTAGCACCAAATGTTAATTTCTTCTGATGAATGGGTGTAGGCCTGGGAGATCAACAACTGATTCAAATTTGAAGCAAATCAGTGTTCGTATGTCCAAACTAAAGACATTTTTGTATAAGTAAATCTGTAGGGGGCGCTATGCAGCCAAAATTAAATTTCTTCCATTGAATGGGTGTAGGCCTGTGAGATGTACCACTGAGTCAAATTTGAGCCAAATTGGTGTTTGTATGTCCGAACTGATGCAATTTTATAAAGGTAAATTTGTCTTCTGAAAAATGGGTGTAGGCCTTGGAGATTGGCAACTGATTCAAATTTGAGCCAAATAGGTGATCATATGTCCAAGTTGAAACAATTTTAGTAAAATTAAACTTGTAGGGGGTGCTATGGAGCTGAATTTCAAATTGTTCAGATGAATGGGTGTAGGCTGGGGAGATAGATGTCTGAGTCAAATTTGAGCCAAATCCGAGCTGAAGCAATTTTTGGAATGGTAAATTTCAGAAAAAACTTGGCAAAGTTTGCGACCTCATCGCATAAAAATGGTGATACCAATCCAAAACTTTGGCTAACTTTTGATGCCCCACTCCTCCAGATACTGTACACCAATTTTGAGCTCATTCGGGCAACGCCCAAGGAGGGGATAGCTAAAATACATCAGCGAAAACGCTGAGTCAGCATTTTGGAAATTTCAATCCAATATGACTGACTGAGGGTTGGTTTAGGGGCGTGGCCATAATAATAATTTTTGTTTGTCTCCTTATGACGAATCTGTGTACCAATTTTCGTGGCTCTACGACAAACTTTACACTGGACATAGTCCCATTGGCGTAATGTATTTCCACTTGTCAAGGGGGCGCTGTTGAAAAATGTCTTTACTGACATCTATGAAACCTATATGTAAATTCAATTTTGCACATTTCTGAATTTTGGGAAAAATTTGGTGAGTTTTCGTAAATGTTCAGGGGGTCAAATTTGAGCTCAAAGCGCAGGAGAAAGAATAATAAGACTAAAAAAAAAAAATAATAATAATCTGAGCAAGAACAATATAGCTGTTTCCATGACAACCACATATTTGGCTTTATTTGAAAGCTCTCGAGGTCCCCCACATGTCTGTGGGGTCAGAGGTCACGTGTCGTGCACTTACACACACGTGACTGACCCCGACCGGACGTCTCCCATTGACTCCCATTCATTCCATGCAGGTGTAAATCTGTGGTCTGCGCTCATGTCGTGTACGTGTTCTTAAAGGTCTGACCGCTGTGAATGTGAATATGAGTGAGAGTGGAGACGGTGGAGAAAGGAGACCGCGTCACTGGCAATTTGGTCCCCATGTGCCCACTGCAGACAGGCCCTGCTCCGGCTTTACTCGGCTCGGGCCTAATAAGACTGAAAACAAACAGAAGAGCTGAAGGATTAGAGACAGACTGGGATTAAAACAACTGTTTATCAGATCAGTACTCAGATCTGTGATCAGATCCAAACCCTAACCCTCCATCTCCTGTCCCAGACCCCTCCCTCTCCTGTCCCAGACCCCTCCCTCTCCCGTCCCAGACCCCTCCCTCTCCCGTCCCAGACTCCTCCTTCTCCCATCCAAGGCCCCTCCCTCTCCCATCCCAGACCCCCCAGGGTCCTGGTCTCTGGATTCCCAGATCACAGGCTGGATTTGCTTTCATTATGTCCGATCGAAGCTGGCTGAGCTTCAGCACTCAACGGCGCCAACGCTGACGCAGCACAAGCAGCAAACAGCTGACTCGTCGAGTGCCAGGCTGGGAGATGCAGCAGCCACGGCGGCAGTGGCAGAGGGGCGTGGGTTAATGCAAACCTCCCATCATTAGCCCTAAGTGGTCCTCATTATGGTCCTGAAGCCTCTGAAGACCTGGATCCTAACGGGTCTCAACCTGAGCTTTAGTACAGACATAAATGCAGCTGGATTCAGCAGCTCCAACACTGGAACACGAACCACAAACCAAGGCCCCAAGGCCAACGCCCACCCCTAACAGGGCTGACTCTGGTAACGGGGCTGAATCCAGTAACAGGGCTGACATCTATAACAGGGCTGACATCTATAACAGGGCTGACTCTGATGAACCAGCTGCAGGTCAGTCCAGTTCTCCTCCTATCAGGACTTGCTGTGCTGTAACTGTTTTCTGTCCCAGAATGCACTGGAGGGAAACAGGCTCCACCCACAGCAGCTCTAATGCACAGTTCAGATTTTTGGGTTTAATCTGTTTTTAGTTTACAGGCCGACAGGCCGTAAGATACTGTCGTCATGCGGCGGCGTCTGTCATCGTCTGTCATCGTCTGTCATCGTCTACTGTCCGTTACAAAAATTTCAATCGTCTTCTTCTCCCAAACTCCAGTTCTGATTGACTTCAAACTTGATATACAGTTTCTGTATGATGATGTCAACACAAGGAAAGGAAATTATTTCCTTCCGGATCTGATTCTGGATTTGGTGCCACTTTGAACATTTTTCCCATTATAACAGATAGGAAGTGGATTGATCCAATAAATCAGTATCAATGATATCAAGTTGGAATTTGAAGTTTTTACAGATCTGATTGGAATATGACCAAAACATGGGCTGTTTCTGTAATAGAATAAATACATAGAACTGGGGGAGAATAAATGGATCTGGATACATTTCCCAAAGCTTTGAATTTGGCCGGTAAGCTACAGGGCCATTGGTCCGATTTTTTGTTTGTGTGTTGGTTCATATTCTACATTAAATGCGACTTCTGTCAGTTTTGAGTCTGAACTGAATTTGACCCTGAAGTGACCCACATGCTCTAAAGAGGTCCTGAAGTGACCCACATGCACTGAAGAGGTCCTGATGGAATACCAGACCACGCAGACACACACTGTGTTTACAGAAGGAAATATGGTTTTCCTCCGCTCCGACCAACAACTGGGACATTTGTCGCATTTCAATGATGGAAAGGTCGGATAAATGCAACCTGGACGTTCAGACTGAAGTCCCATTGGAAAATACCAGATCTGGATCAGATTTAGGACCACATATGAAAGTGGTCTGGGTCAGATTTAGGAACACAGATCCAGGTCACATATGGACACATAAGGACACGTGTCTTGGTCTGGTCGTAGACTTGGCCCAGTTTGTTAAACTCTTCCTTCTTTAATGTGTCAGAAGTGGATTCTTTAAATCTCCGTTCAACTTCTGTAAAAGAACCTGTTCGACATCTACTCCACATAAGACATCTGTAACAGGGCTGACTCCTGTCACTGGGCTGACATCGGAAAATGGAACCGTCGTCTCCAAACGTTACGATGGAAATTCAGCTTTTACACAAAAACAGACCCGGGTCCAGCACCAGGACCAGGATCCACACCTGAACAGACCTGGTGTCAGATAGAAAAGTGACCCCCATGGAAAAGTGACCCACCCCCAACCAATAAATGAATGAATGAACGAAAGAATAAATAAATAAATACATACATAACTAAATGTCTGTTTCTTGGAGGTGTATAGAATGAACCCAAAAGTTCAACCATTTCTTCACCATCTGTGACTGATTCACTGTTATTGAATCCACATCCTTGACTGTGTTCTGTTTATTGGACTCACTGCTTTTTCCATCCTTTCGGGTCGAGTTCGTGTCTGTGACGAGTCCACGGACAAAAAATGAACCTATGATCGACTTCAGAGTTTATGAACGTATGAATGCAGTCGTTTATGGTGACATTCAAAATGATCCAAATAAAAAAAGCTTCAGTGATTATGGTTCAGAAAAGGATCCCAGCACGTTTATGAAGGGACAGAACACAGAACCAGAACCAGACCTGAACAGACCCAGACCCAAACCTAAACAGACCCAGAACCAGACCTGAACAGACCCAGACCCAAACCTGAACAGACCCAGAACCAGACCTGAACAGACTCAGAACCAGACCTGAACAGACCTAGAACCAGACCCAGAACCAGACCTGAACAGACCTGAACAGACCTGAACAGACCCGGGCCCAGACCTGAAGAGAACCAGACCTGAACAGACCCAGAACCAGACCTGAACAGACCCAGACCCAAACCTGAGCAGACCCAGAACCAGACCTGAACAGACTCAGAACCAGACCTGAACAGACCCAGAACCAGACCCAGAACCGGACCTGAACAGACCTGGGCCCAGACCTGAACAGACCCGGACCCAGACCTGAACAGACCCGGGCCCAGACCTGAACAGACCCGGGCCCAGACCTGAACAGACCCAGAACCAGACCTGAACAGACCCAGACCCAAACCTGAACAGACCCAGAACCAGACCTGAACAGACTCAGAACCAGACCTGAACAGACCTAGAACCAGACCCAGAACCAGACCTGAACAGACCCAGAACCAGACCTGAACAGACTCAGAACCAGACCTGAACAGAACCAGACCCAGAACCGGACCTGAACAGACCTGGGCCCAGACCTGAACAGACCCGGACCCAGACCTGAACAGACCCGGGCCCAGACCTGAACAGACCCAGAACCAGACCTGAACAGACCCAGACCCAAACCTGAACAGACCCAGAACCAGACCTGAACAGACTCAGAACCAGACCTGAACAGACCTAGACCTAGAACCAGACCCAGAACCAGACCTGAACAGACCTGAACAGACCCGGGCCCAGACCTGAAGAGAACCAGACCTGAACAGACCCGAGCCCAGACCTGAACAGACCCAGAACCAGACCTGAACAGACCCGGGCCCAGACCTGAACAGACTTGGGCCCAGACCTGAACAGACCTGGGCCCAGACCTGAACAGAACCAGACCTGAACAGACTTGGGCCCAGACCTGAACAGACCCAGGCCCAGACCTGAAGAGAACCAGACCTGAACCAACCCAGAACCAGACCCAGAACCGGACCTGAAAAGACCCGGGCCCAGACCTGAACAGACCCGGGCCCAGACCTGAACAGAACCAGACCTGAACAGACCCAGAACCAGACCTGAACAGACCCCAGCCCAGACCTGAACAGACTTGGGCCCAGACCTGAACAGACCCAGACCCAGACCTGAACAGACCCAGAACCAGACCTGAACACACCCAGAACCAGACCTGAACAGTCCCAGGCCCAGACCTGAACAGACCCGGGTCCAGAACCGGACCCAGACGTGAACAGACCTGGACCCAGACTTGAGCAGACCCGGGTCAGGCCTTCAGACCTGCGCAGACCCGGGTCAGGCCTTCAGACCTGAACAGACCCGGGCGAGGCCTTCAGACCTGAACAGACCTGGTTCAGGCCTTCAGACCTGCACAGACCCGTGTCAGGCCTTCAGACCTGAACAGACCTGGTTCAGGCCTTCAGACCTGCACAGACCCGTGTCAGGCCTTCAGACCTGAACAGACCCGGGTCAGGCCTTCAGACCTGAACAGACCTGGGCCCAGACCTGGGTCAGGCATTCAGACCTGTGCAGACCCGGGTTAGGCCTTCAGACCTGAACAGACCCGGGTCAGGCCTTCAGACCCTCAGCTGAAATCACTCTGATATTCACGTGTTTCATTCAAGGCCACGTTAGAAATGAAACGACACAGACTCACAACACCAGTCACATCCAGATCCAGAAGGCCTGGGTCGACCCAGATCCAGAAGGTCCGGGTTGCAGCTGTAACTCAGTGTCCTGGGTTTGTGGGGTTCAGAACCGGTTCTGGTTCCAGGACCCAGTGAGAACCTGCTGGTAATGACAGTCCAGATGGGTCTGTGTATCATCAGGTTCTGAACCGACCCGGTCCAGAGGGTCTTTACAGTGGAGACTGTGGCCAGGAGTGGTTCTGATGTAGATGGGAGTGATAAACCCTAATGGATCCTCCTGACATGGATCAGAACTGGCTTCGGTTCTGGTTCCGGTCCCGGTCCCTGTTTGTTCAGCAACACTGGCTCCTTCAGCAAAACCACAAACCCAGGTGGACCAGGGTCCTGCTGGACCAACCCTGATCTGTGTCCACATATGTGTTCAGACCATCACAGACATGGGTAGATCACAACAGGACCCCAGACCCAGGTGGACCACAAGATCCCATACCCCAGACTCAGGTGGACCACAGGATCCCAGACCCACGTGGACCACAGGATCCCAGACCTCAGACCAAGGTGGACCACAGGATCCCGAACACAGGTGGACCACAGGATCCCGGACCCAGGTGGACCACAGGATCCCGGACCCAGGTGGATCACAGGATCCCGGACCCAGGTGGACCACAGGATCCCGGACCCATGTGGACCACAGGATCCCGGACCTCAGACCCAGGTGGACCACAGGATCCCGGACCCAGGTGGACCACAGGATCCCAGACCCAGGTTCTATTTGGATGCATCTCAACGTTGCCCAATATAAACTTCTTAAAAACAATTTTTCTTTTGTTTTTTTTCTTTTGTTTTTGCTCTTGTAAATCTGTTCTTGTATTTTTGTGAATAAGAACTGTGCACACATGCTGTGGTGTTTGTCACCACATTCAGATGGACAGTAGAACTACATGGACCTGTAGAAATTTGATTAATATCTGTTTACAAATATGAGTGCAAAGCAATTTGATCATTAAAAATCATGTATATTTGTAGACATTTGTAACACTTTATGATTTATGATTGATTGTACGTATGATTAGGCTTTACAAGTTATTTTCTGATCTTCTAAGATGACATATATTGCATGTCACGTGCTATTTTGGTCGGACACTGCATATAAAACACCTGTGTATTTTGTATTTGTGGATACTTTGAAATGTGTGACTCTTGATCATTTACAATTGATCATATGTTTGAAAAGTTTTAATATTTTTTTTCTGTTATGACGTATAACGTGGGTCACGTGTTGTGATTAGATGCCACATCTAAAACACCTGTGACAGTTTCTGTCCTCAGTCTGATGAAGGGCCTCGGCCCCAAACGTCACTATTAAATGGTTTGGGAGCTCACTGGTTGTGCGGACCTTCCTTTATTTTTTTCACGTTCTACTTTTTTGGGATCCTGCACACCTCTAATTTTGGATGTGCGTGTCGTTCCCCTTTTTTCATGGTTTATCTGTCTGACACTCCGGCCTTGACTCCCACTCCTCACACATCCACAGCTGTGAGCTGTCGACTCTGATCATCACCAACAAAATGGTAGTGTTTGAATTCACAGAGGATTACTCCCGCATCATTCTCAAAGATTCTCTTTTCAACAACAGCGGTGATTCCTGCAGCCTCCACACAAACTCTTGAACGTTTGCAAGAAAGAGAAACTCTCCTGTATCTACATGCAGTCACCCTGAGGGACTACATACGTGTGAAGAGGATTCCACTCGGACTAAGGATCAACAAGGACCTATAATAGTTAAAGACAATGAAACCTTTTGTGACCGCTGGACTGAAATCCTCAGTAAATGCTCTTTTGACCTGATGGCTTTGACCATTCAAGAAATCTCGACGAACCTCGCGAAAGTGCGTGAAGAAACCACTATGGCCAAACACCAACTAGGAAGTCCGATCACCGACCGGCCAGGCTGCAACAGCTGCTCTCCGAATGTGAACAACGCACGGACAACCTACAGAAAGAAATAACAGCCTATAAAACAGAAGTGCGACAGAGACACTGCAGACTACAGGAGCAGAACGTTTATCAGTGGAGGAACCCAACCACACGACGACAATGTAGACTCGCCACTTCAAACAAGGACCGCAGAGGCAACTTCTGAGGCAACTTCTACGGCAACAGTCACAGTGACTCACACAGCCACACTACCGACCAGGAGGATTCTGATTCCAGCTCTGCTTCACAACCAAGTACTTCTGTTTCGGACACACACGGAGAACAAACGCAAAAACGCCAAACGCAAGGAAGAAGAAACGCAGGAGGGGGAAGAAGACAGAACGGACGAGAGCCTTACCAGACACAGAACAGGTACATGATGTTAGAAATCTGTCCCAAAAAGAACTGACACGTCTAACTGCACTCAGCAAAGGACTGTCCTTTCCCCCCCACCCACTGCAAAGACTGTGATGTTCTAGTAGATTTCAATAAGTTCTTTCGTACATTAAGGCTCAAAGAATTTTACAGTAATAAATCCAACAACTCTGTCTCTTCAATTCAAGGAACTGAATCTATCATTACTACAGACCAGACCGCTGAAAGGGTGAACCGACACACAAAGTCATCCTCACAAGCTGAACCATGGACACCGTTTAGAGGTAAAAGCACTTTTATTCCACCTTCCAAACACAATGCCTCCATCCACACATACTGCAGACTGGTCCAACAGGATGTCCCTCATTTCCTGAAACAAAAAATACAATATACAATGGCACACAATCTATCAAAAGAACAACGACTGGAACTAGAATTTCTGAGAAAGGACAACTCAAATCGTCATTAAAAGTGCCGACAAGGGGGGCGCTATTGTCATCTTAGATCGTTCAGCATATGTGAATGAAGTACAACGACAACTCAGCAATGATACTTTTTATAAGAAATAGGACTATAATCCCACTCTAGCCTTTAAAGAAAAAATAAAAATGAAACTAGATCACCTGGAGAATAATGACATAACTAAAACTGAATACACCTTCATGACAGTAGAGTGGCCTGTCGTTCCAGTCCTGTATAACCTTCCAAAGATCCATCAGAAATACACAGACGTCCCACCAGGGAGGCCCATCGTATCAGCAACAGGCTCACTCACACAGAAAATATCAGCATTTGTGGATTATTTTCCACAGCCCCTGGTGACATCACTACCATCATACAGAAAAGACTCTATGGAGTTCATCAAAATGATCCAGACCTTGGTGGTCCCAAATGAATGTTTCTTAGTGACTATGGACATTGAATCACTGTACACAAATGTCCCATTCGAAGGAGGGTTACAAGCCACTGAATTTTTTTTTAAATCAACGAGACGACTGCTCACCCAGCACAGAATGTATTGTAGACCTAATAGAAACAGTGCTGACCTCAAACTTCATGTTTGAATCTGACTTTTATCTCCAGATTTCTGGGACCAGCATGGGTTCCAAGATGGCTCCCAGCTTTGCTTCACTCTTCTGTGAACATTTCGAACATCATGTGGTCTTCAATCCAAGAGACCATCCACATCTGCATTACATCAACAACTGGAGGAGGTACATAGATGATATATTTTTTATTTGGAATGGAACTGAGTCACAACTCAAGCATTTTCATGAGTTTATGAACAACAACAACAGACATCTAAGATTTACCATGGAATATGACATGCAGAAGATGAACTTTTTAGACATTCTTGTGTACAAAGACTTGAACAAACTGTACATGAATCTATATGGTAAAAGCACTGACAGGAACTCTATTTCAGTGTTTTTCAACCACTGTGTGCCGCGAGATATTGTCAGGTGTGCCGTGGGAAATTATCCAATTTGTGCGCCTGTGCGGTCTAGCGCCTGGCAGAGTAATCATGTAGTACTCTTCCATACCAGTAAGCGGCAGCAGCAGCAGCAGGTAGCGAATTGCCTTGTGCTTGGAGACAAGCGAATTAGTGACGCATGGATGCAGCGACAGGTGGATAGCAGGACGACGGTGAAAATGATGGATAAGTTTTTGAAGAGGAAAAATGCTGACTCTGAACTGGACCCTGGACAAAATCCGGACCCAGATGAAGGCCCTAGTATGAGTGGAGGTCAAAAGAAAGCAAAGACGTCCAGCAAAGTTTCTGGCGCGAGGCAATACAACGAAAGCTATGTTTCATTTGGATTTACTTTTACCGGAGATGCAACGGCACCGACTCCGTTGTGCTTGGTATGTGGTGAAAAGCTCTCCAACAGTGCTATGGCCCCAAGTAAGCTTAAACGCCATCTCCAAACGAAACACCCTTCACTTCAAAACAAAAATGTGGAGTATTTTGTTCGCCTGCGTGAACACACGGAGAAACAAGCAACTTTCATGAGAAAAACCGCAAAGGTAAACGAGAGAGCCCTTAAAGCTAGCTACCACGTCGCTGAACTTGTGGCTAAATCAAAAAAGTCCCACACTGTGGCAGAGCAATTAATACTTCCCGCCTGCAAAGCCATTGTAAATGAGATGCTCGGACCCGAAGCGGCTACAGAAATAGCCAAAGTCCCTCTCTCAGATAACACAATTTCCAGACGTATTGATGAGATGTCTGCAGACATAGAAAGTGTGGTTTTGGACAAGATCCGTATCAGTAATAAATTTGCGTTGCAACTTGATGAGTCTACTGATATAAGTGGTCATGCTCAACTCTTGGCCAGTGTGCGTTTTGTAGATGGAGACACAATCAGAGAAAACTTCCTATTTTCCAAGGCTTTGCCAGGAAAAACGACAGGAGAGGAAATTTTTCGGGTCACATCAGAATATCTGGAAAAAGGAGGACTTAAGTGGGAAAACTGCACGAGTGTCTGCACTGATGGAGCTGCAGCCATGGTCGGGCGCACCAAAGGCTTTGTAAGCAGAGTGAAGGAAAAAAACCCAGATGTGATCATTACGCACTGTTTTTTACACCGCGAAGCCCTCGTAGCCAAGACTTTACCAGCAGACCTCGTTCCTGTGTTGGATGAACAGGCCCAGGTTTCACACTGAGTGAGTATAAATATGAAAGACTATAAAATACTTTATTCTTTGTGTTTATTTGATTCCTATTCAAGACGTTATAATATAACGTCATTCTTCAATGTTAAAAAACACTTATATTAACAATATAACACTTATATTGTTAATATAAGCTTTTTTTTTTCACATTTTCAGCTGGTGGTGTGCCGCGGGATTTTTTCAATGAAAGAAATGTGCCTTGGCTCAAAAAAGGTTGAAAAACACTGCTCTATTTCACATGGTGAATCATTTCACCCTACGCCTCTGAAGAAAAGCTTACCTATTTCCCAGTTTAACCGGATCCGCCGCATATGCAGCTCTGACTCTGATTATGAGACCCAAGCAGAGGATCTGGTAAAGCGGTCCCAACAAAGACAGTATAAAGAGGAATGGATCTCAGAAGCACGAAAAAGGTTTGACAAAAAGACTCAAAATCAATGTCTTCAACTTAGAAAAACTAAAAAAACAGAGTCCAAAATCAACTGGATTATACAATACTCTCCCTTGGGCAAAGACTTTATACAGATTATCAACAAACACTGGCACAGAATACAATCAGATCTGAACCTAAAAGACTTTTCTGCACCACCACGAGTTGTATTCAAAAGACCACCAAATGTGAGTAACATGCTGGTTCGGGCTCATTTACCTCCCCTGACTCAGCCACATTTTTTACCAAACATACCACATGGTAGCTATAGATGCGGCCACTGCACTCAGTGTAATTTTACACATAAAACACAGACCTTCACTCATCCTAGGTCTGGCAAATCCTACAAAATCAAAGGAACAATAACCTGTAACACAAGAAACATAATTTACATGTTAAAATGTCCATGTGGACTAGCCTACATTGGTAAAACTAGTAGGCATTTGAAAACCAGGATCTCAGAACACAGATCAAACATACGTAATAAAGACACAAAAAGCCCAGTGGCCACACATTTGACACAAACACAACACAGTGTCAGTATGTTAAAGTACTTGGGCATAGAAAAAGTCAGTGTGCCCAGCCGAGGGGGTGATATCAACCGCTTGTTACTCCAACGGGAGGCTTTTTGGATTTACACTTTAGATACACTTAACCCCAAAGGCCTCAATGAAGAATTTGATCTTAGACCGTTTTTACAGACTCTTCACAACTTCTCATACGTTCCTAAAATTAATCTTCACATAGACCACTTCACTCCAGTGTATGTAGTATATATATCCTCAGTCCAACACTGCAGTTTAGATGTCTATTTGGATGCATCTCAACGTTGCCCAATATAAACTTCTTAAAAACAATTTTTCTTTTGTTTTTGCTCTTGTAAATCTGTTCTTGTATTTTTGTGAATAAGAACTGTGCACACATGCTGTGGTGTTTGTCACCACATTCAGATGGACAGTAGAACTACATGGACCTGTAGAAATTTGATTAATATCTGTTTACAAATATGAGTGCAAAGCAATTTGATCATTAAAAATCATGTATATTTGTAGACATTTGTAACACTTTATGATTTATGATTGATTGTACGTATGATTAGGCTTTACAAGTTATTTTCTGATCTTCTAAGATGACGTATATTGCATGTCACGTGCTATTTTGGTCGGACACTGCATATAAAACACCTGTGTATTTTGTATTTGTGGATACTTTGAAATGTGTGACTCTTGATCATTTACAATTGATCATATGTTTGAAAAGTTTTAATATTTTTTTTCTGTTATGACGTATAACGTGGGTCACGTGTTGTGATTAGATGCCACATCTAAAACACCTGTGACAGTTTCTGTCCTCAGTCTGATGAAGGGCCTCGGCCCCAAACGTCACTATTAAATGGTTTGGGAGCTCACTGGTTGTGCGGACCTTCCTTTATTTTTTTTCCCGGACCCAGGTGGACCACAGGATCCCAGACCCATGTGGACCATAGGATCCCAGACCTCAGACCCAGGTGGACCACAGGATCCCAGACCTCAGACCCAGGTGGACCACAGGATCCCAGACCTCAGACCCAGGTGGACCACAGGATCCCAGACCTCAGACCCAGGTGGACCACAAGATCCCAGACCTCAGACCCAGGTGGACCACAAGATCCCAGACCCATGTGGACCATAGGATCCCAGACCTCAGACCCAGGTGGACCACAGGATCCCAGACCTCAGACCCAGGTGGACCACAGGATCCCAGACCTCAGACCCAGGTGGACCTCAAGATCCCAGACCTCAGACCCAGGTGGACCACAAGATCCCAGACCTCAGACCCAGGTGGACCACAAGATCCCAGACCCATGTGGACCATAGGATCCCAGACCTCAGACCCAGGTGGACCACAGGATCCCAGACCTCAGACCCAGGTGGACCACAGGATCCCAGACCTCAGACCCAGGTGGACCACAGGATCCCAGACCTCAGACCCAGGTGGACCACAAGATCCCAGACCTCAGACCCAGGTGGACCACAAGATCCCAGACCCATGTGGACCATAGGATCCCAGACCTCAGACCCAGGTGGACCACAGGATCCCAGACCTCAGACCCAGGTGGACCACAGGATCCCAGACCTCAGACCCAGGTGGACCTCAAGATCCCAGACCTCAGACCCAGGTGGACCACAAGATCCCAGACCAATTCAATTCAAGGTACAGTCTACTCTCGTTATACCGCCAACATCCGTTCACCGCCAAATTGGCGGTATAGCGAAAATGGCGTTACAACGGGTTGCGTCCATAATGTGCATGTCTTTACTATATGATGTCTCTGCTGCCTCCGTTAACCTGTTGTAATTGCGTTTCTAAATAAATCTTGATTCTGTTATGTTGTAAGGGATCATTTAAAGTGGGGAAACATTTTAAGCATTATTATACCGTGTCGGGAAATGACACCCCATCATCTTGAGGCTTTGGCTTAATCCCACGTCCTCTTCCCGACATCCTGACCTACTGAGTGTTCTGCGATAAATGAACGGTGGCCGTTCCGTAGACCTACTCGTAGCTTGTCGCGATCAGCGTCTGGCGCGTTTGTTTCAGTGCATTGTTAAAATTTATGTGTACTCGATGGCAATCACGCTGGCGGTATAACGGTCGGGAAATCAATGGTATAAGTGTTGTTTGTGCATGGAACTGGGCTGGCGGATGGCGATAGGCGGAAATGGCGGTAGCTAATGGAATAATGCATTGGGGATTTTTGTGCAATGGTTTTGGTCGGTGGTGAGCGAAAATGGCGGTATAACGGCAGGCGGTTTAACGAGAGTAGACTGTAGTTTTTCCTTAACTCAACATTTTTTGCTTAATTCAAGTTTTTTTTTTTTTTTTTTTGCTTAATTCAAGCAAAAAAAAAAAAAAAAATCTGCCAATGGAACAAATGAAAATGATCTTGGTCAGATTTGTTAAAATCAGATTTTCCAGATCTATTGTCCATAAATCAGTTCTTATATCTCATTGAACAGTTCCTCTGTAGGTGATTCTGTCCGATTTTAAATGTGATGAAATATTTGGACTAGAAATGAGAAAAAATACACTTGGATTTAGATTTTTTTCTAGTGTAACGAGCATTCTAGATTCAAAACAACACAGATTTCTGTTCGTGTTTATGGAAGGACTGACACTGACGTCTACCACAAGAAAGAAACTCAGCAGCACAGCAGGGACTGAATGGACAAACCAACAGAACACACCGATATAAATATGGGACAGTTCAGGGCAGATGGACCAAAGGGACTAGAGAGGACAGACAAAACACAAACAGGTACTGGAACGGACCCTACTGGACCATCAAGACCTTCTGGATCATCTAGACCAGGGGTCAGCAACCCTGGTCCTAGAGAGCCACTATCCTGCATGTTTTAGATGTATCCTCTTCCAACCCACCTGATTAAAATGATCAGCCTATCATCAGGCTCTGCAGAAGCCTGATAATGACCAGCAGGTGTGCTGGGAGAGGGACGCATCTAAAACATGCAGGATAGTGGCTCTCTAGGACCAGGGTTGCCGACCCTTGATCTAGACCTTCTGGACCATCTAAACCATCTGGACCATCTTGACCTTCTGGACCATCTAGACCATCTGGACCATCTAGACCCTGGATTTGGTCCCATGTCCTCACCACAAACCCCACTATCATGACATTATGAATGTTCGCAGGTGTCCAGACTGTCCTTCAGTTTAGTCCAGTCCTGTTGAAACCTGGACCCTCTGGACCTGGACTTGGGACTCCTTCACTGATCTGTTCTTCAACTGTGTATGATGGACTAACCAACAGGGTTCAGGATGTGAGTTCAACACACGTCCAAATATTCAACCAGTCCAACAACAGAGGACATTTAAGGACATTTAAGAACATGTTCCAGGAAGAAAAGTCTGTCCAATTAATACTGACGTTCTCTGAACCTGTGAACCTAGACCAGCTAAACTTGGTCCTCCTTCAGTCTGGACCCGGTCCTCCTTCAGTCTGGACTTGGTCCTCCTTCAGTCTGGACCCGGTCCTCCTTCAGTCTGGACCTGATCCTCCTTCAGTCTCCTCCTTTTTCCTCCTGGCAGAACCGCTTACTTCATTCACAAATGAACTCCAGGTGAGCAGCTTCCTTATTTGGAGAAATGGGGGCGTGGCCTTATGCTAATTATAAACTGCGAGCATGCGCCCATCAGTGTAGAGTTTGTGATTGACAGACGTGCGGCTGCGCAGGCCTCATGACTCCCACGATGATTTTGCGTACACACATATTTTGTGTGTACGAACATTTTCATGCACGTATTAATGAACGAGGCCCAGTGAGAACAGGGGCAGTCCTGCTTCACCTCCAGGTGTCCACGCGTTGCAGAGCCCCTCCCCCTCACATGCCCCCGCCCCTCCCCCCACCCCCACCCCCGCCCCTCCTCTAACCCTGATTGGTCTGCCGCTGCTGCAGAGGCATTAAGGCGGAGCTGTCCGTGGCGTTTGGAAGGCCCGTCCATCATCCTGGACGACCCATTGGTATTCTGGGACGGTCACGGAGCGCCGGCGTTCTCCCGTCGCTACGACGACCGCTTTGATCAATCAGCCCTGGGCTGGCGGTCGATATGGGCGGACCGTCCTGGACGTCCACCGTCGCCATGGTGACCTTGGACGGCTGAGGACCGAACCTCTGATGGAGACGACTTCAGTGAGTTGAACACAAACACTGACCAAGAAAGGACACCGAGATCCGATAGACGACCCGTTAAACACCAACACAGAACCAAACAGAACAGAACCAAACCAAACAGAACCAAACAGAACTGAAGAGAACTGAAGAGAACTGAACCGAACTGAACAGAACCAAACCGAACAGAACTGAACAGAACCAAACAGAACAGAACTGAACTGAACAGAACCAAACAGAACAGAACTGAACAGAACCAAACAGAACTGATCTGAACAGAACTGACCAGAACCCAACCGAACAGAACCAAACCAAACAGAACCAAGCAGAACAGAATCAAACCGAACAGAACTGAACAGAACAAAACCGAACAGAACCGAACCAAACCAAACAGAACCAAACCAAACAGAACCAAACAGAATTGAAACAAACAGAACAGAACCAAAAGAAGCGAACAGAACAGAACCAAACAGAACAGAACTGAAAAGAACAGAACCAAACAGAACAGAACCAACAAAACCAAACAGAACAGAACAAAACTGAACAGAACCAAACAGAACAGAACCAAACACAACCAAACAGAACAAAAATGAACAGAAAAGAACCAAACAGAATCAAACAGAACAGAGCTAAACAGAACCAAACAGAACCAAACACAATCAAACAGAACAGAATTAAACAGAACAGAATTAAACAGAAAAGAACCAAACATAACAGAACCAAACCAAACAAACTAAAGAGAAAAGAACCAGAGGAAAACCCAATAGAACAGAACCAAAAGGAACAGAACTAAATGGAACAGAACCGAATAGAACAGAAACAGAGGAAAACCAAATAGAACAGAAAGAAACAGAAAAGAACCAAACAGAACAGAACTAAAAAGAACAGAACCAAATACAAATGAACCAAAATGAACAGAACAGAAATAAACAGAACCAAACAGAACAGAACCAAACAGAACAGAAAAAATAGAACCGAACAGAACAAAACCAAATAGAACCAGACAGAACAGAACCAAACGGAACAGAACAGAACAGAACACAACCAAACAGAGGAAAACAAAACAGAACAGAACCAAAGAGAAAGGAACCAAACAGAACAGAATAGAACAGAACAGAACTAAACAGAAACGAACCAAAAAGAGGAAACCAAATAGAACAGAAACAAATAGAACAGAAACAAACAGGAAAGAACCAAACAGAACCAAAATGAACAGAACCAAAGAGAAAAGAACCAAAAAGAACAGAACCAAACAGAAACAGAGGAAAACCAAATAGAACAGAAACAAACAGAAAAGAGCCAAACGGAACCAAACAGAACCAAAAGGAACAGAACCAAAGAGAAAAGGACCGAAAAGAACAGAACAGAACCAAACAGAATAGAACCAAAGAGAACAGAACTAAACAGAACCAAATACAAATGAACCAAAATGAATAGAACAGAGAAAAAAAACACAAGCAGAACCAAACAGAACCAACAGGACCAACACTAAACAGAAAAGAACCAAAAAGAAACAAACAGAAGAAAACCAAACAGAACAGAACCAAACAGAAACAAAAAAGAACAAAAGAGAAACAAAGTAGAACCAAAAAGAACCAAAAAGAGCAAGACCAAGCAGTACCAAACAGAACATAACAAAAACAGAACTGAAAAGAACCAAACAGAAACAAAAGAGGAAAACCAAACCAAACAGAACAGAACCAAACAGAACAGAACAAAAAGAAAAAGAGGAAAACCAAAAAGCAGAGAAAAGAACAGAGAAAAAAAAACAGAACCAAGCAGAACAGAAAAGAACCAAACAACAGAACCAAACAGGAAAAAAACAGAGGAAAAACAAACAGAACAGAGAAAACAACAGAACCACAAAGAACCAAACCAAACTGTACCAAGCAGAACCAAACAGAACCAAACAGAACAGAACCAAATATAGCAAAACTAAACAGAACCAAACAGGGCAAAACCAAGTACAACCAAAAAGAACTGAACAGAACCTAACAGAACAAAACAAAATTAAACAGAGCAAAACCAAAAAAACCCAAACAGAACCAAAAAGGACCAAACCAAACTGAACCAAGCAGAACTAAACAGAACCAAAAAGAACAGAACCAAACAGAACCAAAGAGAACCAAAAAGAACCAAACCAAACTGAACCAAGCAGAACCAAACGGAACAGAACCAAAGAGAAACAGATAAAAAAGGAAACACAACCAAGGAGAACCAAAAAGAACAGATCAAAACAGAAACAAGCAGAACCAAACAGAACAAAACCAAACAGAACAGAACCAAACAGAGTAATACCTAGTAGAACCAAACAGTACAGATCCAAACAGAACAATAAAGAGCAAAACCAAACAGAACCAAACAGAGCAAAACCAAACAGAACAAAGAAGAACCAAACAGACCAGAACCAAATAGAACAAAAAATAAACAGAACCAAACAGAGCAAAACCTAGCAGAACCAAAAAGAATCAAACAGAACCAAGAAGAACCAAACAGAACAGAATCAAACAGAACCAAACAGAGCAAAACCAAACAGAACCAAGAAGAACCAAAAAGAACAGAAACAAACGCAGCAAAACCAAGCGGAACCAAACACAACAGAACCAAACAGAATCAAATAGAAAAGAACCAAACAGAGCAAAACCAAAATGAAACAAGCAAAACCGAACAGAACCAAGCAGAATCAAATAGAACGGACCCAAACAGAACCAAGCAGTATCAAACAGAACAGAACCAAGAAGAACAGAAACAGAGCAAAATCAAACAGAACCAAGCAGTATCAAACAGAACAAAACAGAATAGAACCAAAAAGAACAGAACCAAACAGAGCAAAACCAAGAAGAACCAAACACAACAGAACCAAACAAAACCCAACAGAGCAGAACCAAACAGGAAAAAAACAAACAGAACCATGCAGAGCCCAACAGAGCAAAACCAAAGAGGACAAAAAAGAGCAGAACCAAACATAGCAGAAACAAACAGAAAAGAACCAAACAAAGCAGAACCAAAAAGAACAGAACCTAACAGAGCAAAACCAAACAGAACCAAACAGAACTAAAAAGAACCAGGCCAAACTGAACTAAGTAGAACCAAGCAGAACAGAACCAAACAGATCCAAATAGATAAAAAAGGAAACACAACCAAGCAGAACCAAAAAGAACAAATCAAAACAGAAAAAAGCAGAACCAAACAGAACAAAACTAAACAGAACAGAACCAAACAGAGCAAAACCAATCAGAACCAAAGAGAACACTACCAAAAAGAAACAAGTTGAACCAAAGACAACAGAACCAAAAAGAAAAGAACCAAAGAACAAAACATAACAGCACCAAAAAGAGCACAACCAAACAGAACAGAACCAAACATAGCAAAACCAAACAGAGCAAAGCCAAGTACAACTAAACAGAACAGAACCTAACAGGACAAAACAAAATAAAACAGAGCAAAACCAAACAGAAAACAACCAAACAGAGCAAAACCAAACAGAACTAAAAAGAACAGAACCAAACAGAGCAAAACCAAACAGAACCAAACAGAAAAGAACCAAACAGAACCAAACCAAGCAGAACCAAACAGAACAAAACCAAACAGAGCAAAACCAAACAGAACTAAAAAGAACAGAACCAAACAGAGCAAAACCTAACAGAACCAAACAGAAAAGAACCAAACAGAACCAAACCAAGCAGAACCAAACAGAACAAAACCAAACAGAGCAAAACCAAACAGAACTAAAAAGAACAGAACCAAACAGAGCAAAACCTAACAGAACCAAACAGAAAAGAACCAAACAGAACCAAACCAAGCAGAACCAAACAGAACAGAACCAAACAGAACCAAGCAGAACTAAACAGAACCAAAAAGAACAGAACCAAACAGAGCAAAACCAAGTACAACCAAACAGAACAGTAACAGAACAAAAAAAAAATAAAACAGAGCAAAACCAAACTGAACCAAAAAGAACCAAACACAACAGAACAGAACCAAACAGAATCATACAGAACAGAACCAAACGTTGCAAAACCAAAAAGAAACAAGCAAAACCAAACAGAACCAAGCAGAATCAAATAGAACGGACCCAAAGAGAACCAAAAAGAGCAAAACCAAACAGAAGCAAGCAGTATCAAACAGAACAAAACAGAACAGAACCAAAAAGACCAGAACCAAACAGAACATAGCAGAAACAAACAGAAAAGAACCAAACAAAGCAGAACCAAAAAGAACAGAACCTAACAGAGCAAAACTAAACAGAGTAAAACCAACCAGAACCAAATAGAACCAAGCAGAACCAAACAGAACAGAACCAAAGAGAACTAAGTAGTGCAAAGCAGAACAGAACCAAACAGAAGAGAACCAAAAAGAGCAAAACAGAACAGAACAAAACCATACAGAACCATACAGAGCAAAACCATACGGAACCAAACAGAACAGAACAAAACAGAACCAAAGAGGAAAAAAACCAAACAGGAAAAAAAAACCAGACAGAACCAAACAAAACAGAACAAAAAAGAACCAAACAGAACAAATCAGAGTAAAAAAAGAGCAGAACAGAACCAAACAGAACCTAGCAGAGCAGAACCAAACAGAACCAAATGGGAAAAAACAAAACAGAACCAAGCAGAACAAAACCAAACAGAGCAAAACCAAGCAGAACAAAAAAGAGCAGAACCAAACGCAACCGAAAACAGTAGAACCAAACAGAACAGAACCAAACAGAACCAAACAGAACCAAACCAAGCACAACCAAAACCAAGCAGAACCAAACAGAACAAAGCGGAACCAAACACAGCAAAACAGAACCAACTAGAACCAAACAGAAAAGAACCAAACAGATCAAAACAGAACAGAACAAATCAGAACAGAGCAAAACAGAACAGAACCAAACAGAACAAAGCAGAACCAAACACAGCAAAACAGAACCAACTAGAACCAAACAGATCAGAACAGAACCAAACAGAGCAAAACAGAACCAACTAGAACCAAACACATCGGAACCAAACACAGCAGAACAGAACCAATTTAGAACCAAACAGAGCAAAACAAAACAGAACATAGCCAAATAGAACAAAAGAGATCAGAACCAAAGACAGCAAAACAGAATAGAACCAAACAGAACAGAATGGAACCAAACAAAACAGAACCAAACAAAACAGAACCAAACAGAACAGAAGCAAACAAAACAAAAACAAACAAAACAAAACAGAGCCAAACAGAACAGAAGCAAACAAAACAAAAACAAACAAAACAGAACCAAACAGAACCAAACAAAACAGAACCCAACAGAACAGAAGCAAACAAAACAAAGCAGAACAAAACAAAACAGAACCAAACAGAGATGAACCAAACAGAAGCAAACCAAACAGAACAGAATGGAACCAAACAAAACAGAACCAAACAGAACAGAAGCAAACTAAACAAAACCAAACAGAACAAAACAGAACCAAACAGAACAGACCAGAACTAAACAGAAGAGAACAAAAGGAACCAAACAGAACAAACCAAACGGAACAAAACAAAAAAGAACAGAACTGTATATCAAAGCATCAGTGTGCTCTTGTAGGTTTTACGTGGGTCTTGATCTTTACCGACTAGAACTAAATGAAAACATGGATTTTGTTCTGAAACGAGTGGAGGAACCAAGTCCCAGTTGGATCGGTCTGAATCAGAGACCATAAAGCCACAGCATCAGCAGAACCAAGGATGACAGAACTAAGAGCAGGAAACACTGACCCGAAGGAAGAACATATATGTACTGTAGATATACATGTTTACGCTGATAGGTGTTCTATGTTCTACAATATGTTCTATTATTTACACAGATTGGAATATTTACTTATTAATAGGAATCACTTGAAAACACAAGGACTATACGACTAAAGTTCTTCCGCCTCCTCATTTTCACACAAATATATGTAGTTTATATGATCGATGACATATAGTTCTATAGAAATGAACTATGACGTTCTCTGAAGGTTCCACGTTTATCCATTCACTACTTAGACATAAATGTTCATTTAGAACGTGTCCACATGAGTTTGAACT